>NC_062545.1:227537464-227841864 GCF_016906955.1 Phacochoerus africanus
CTTTGGCAAATGGGAATAGTATTACTGTGACTGGTTTACACCATGAGGTATCCGTGAGCTGAGGGATGTCTATCCATGCCAATTTCTCACTTTTCCCCAGCACATCATCTTTTTACACCTCCACTTTGTTAGTGCCAATCTCTCAGCCTAGAATAGTTCTCCTTTACATAATCTCTTTCCCTCTCCACCTTGTCAAAATGAAATCTTGCTCTTCCTCAAGACCCGTTTCTGATGTCCCCTTTTAAACAAAACCCTCTCTGGCCACCATCCCCCCAATGAAATAAATTACTGCTTTTCTCCCACAAAAATCAATATTTTCCTGGTGGTTAAGAACATGGCTTCTGAAGTCAAGACTATATGGATTCAAATCCCAACTCTGCTGCTTATGTGGACAAATTTCCCAACACATTTGAGCCTTGGCACCCTTATTTATAAAATGTTGGCAACAATAGCACCCTGGAGGAAAGGTGAGGCAGATGAAATAGTATGTGGAAAGCACCTGGCACGTAGCAATTGCTCAGTAAGTATTGGTCATTGTTACTATTTTTCTTTTGCTAAAGTGATTATTTCACTTTTGCCTTTTATTGTATTTAGCTTTATAGAATGTTCTTACTCACCAAATTGGTTTAAAGTTCTTTTGACAAATGGGAGGTGAACTGAAGAGAAGACGGCATTTATTAAGTCATACTATGTGATAGACACTCTGCCAGAGTCTTTGTCCAACAGTCTTGAGATGAGACAGCATCATCTTCTTCATCCTTACTTGACAAATGAGGAAATAGAGACAAATAGTTAGCTGACCTGGCTGCAGTCACAGAGACTAAGCGGCAAAGTCAAGATTCACACCCAAGCTGGTCTAATTTACAAGGTCTGTGCTCTTTGCAGGAGTGCTAGCTGCCTCCTCTCATGAGGAGGGGCGGACATTCCATTGTCTTTAAGGTTCCCAAATGTTGTCTTATTGTTTTAACACAAAGTAGGTGGTCAGAAAAGTGTTTTGAACATGATAAGTAAGTAATACAAGGGCATTTGTATGTGATGATTAAAAAAAAGACGTTCCTGGAGTTACCGTTGTGGCGCAGTGGTTAACGAATCCGACTAGGAACCATGAGGTTGCGGGTTCAGTCCCTGCCCCTGCTCAGTGGGTTAACAATCCGGCGTTGCCGTGAGCTGTGGTGTAGGTTGCAGACGCGGCTCGGATCCCGCGTTGCTGTGGCTCTGGTGTAGGCCAGTGGCTACAGCTCCGATTGGACCCCTAGCCTGGGAACCTCCATATGCCACGGGAGCGGCCCAAAGAAATAGCAAAAAAAAAAAAAAAAAAAAAAGTTCCCAATTCCAGAGAGATTTTATAATAAGCACTGTTTGACTTATTCCTTAGACCCTGAAGTAACACTGCTAGACATGACTGGAGTTTGCTACCCCTCCAGTTGTGTAAAGTTGTTTATTAATTCCTGGAATTTCTTGGCAGTCTGATTGATTTAGTGCTGTACCTATGAGGCAGCATAAGTGTTGGTGTATCTGATACATAGCTGACTGCCAGGGAGTTTCTGACATGGGCAGAGGTGGGGGCAGGATCTCCTACAGGCCAATGGTATGCCCATTCACTTATTGGGCATTGATCTGATTATTTAGGGATAAAAACCATGGGGACTGACCTCACCTGCAAGAGGAGAAATCTATTGGTCATGTATTTACAATCTCCCTTTCTGTAGCTCCAGAGGGTATAAACAAGGGGTGATGCTTTTATACATTTAAGAAGAGGAAACAGCCAGTCGTTGACATAAAACAAAGCTATGAACTAGATTTAAAATGCATTGTGAGGTACCTCTGTAGTGTTTTCCATAATGGTTGTACCAAATTACCTTTCCACCAACAGTGAAGGAGGGTACCCTTTTTCCACACCCTCTCCAGGATTTGTTATTCATTGACTTGTTAATGATGGCCATTTTGACTGGTGTGAGGTGGTTCCTCATTGTAGTTTTCATCTGCATAATTAGGAATGTTGAGCATTTTTTTCACATGCCTCTGTATATCTTCTTTGGAGAAATGTGTATTCAGGTTTTCTGCCCATTTTTCAACTGGGTTGTTTGTTTTTTCGTTATTGAATTGTATAAATTGTTTGTATATCTTAGAGATTAAGCCCTTGTCTTAAGCCCTTGTCAGTTGCATCATTTGAAACTATTTTATCCCATTCTGTAGTTTGTCTTTGTTTTTGTGGTTTCCTGTGCTGGGAAAAAGCTTGTCAGTTTGATTAGGTCCCATTGGTTTATTTTTGTTTTATTTCTATTGCTTTGGGAGACTGATCTAAGAAAACATTTGTACAGTTGATGTCAGAGAATGTTTTGCCTATGTTCTCTTCTAGGAGTTTTATGGTGTCTTATCTTACATTTAAGTCTTTAAGCCATTTTGAGTTTATTTTGGGCATGGTGTGAGGGTGTGTTCTAGTTTCATTGACTTACATGCAACTGTCCAGTTTTCCTAGCACCACTTGCTGAGGAGACTGTCATTTTCCCATTATATATTCTTGCCTCCTTTGTCAAAAATTAATTGACCATAGGTGTCTGGGTTTGTTTCTGGGTTCTCTGTTCTGTTCCATTGGCCTGAGGTCTGTTTTGGCACCAGTACTGCACTGTCTTGATTACTGTAGCTTTGCAATATTGTCTGAAGTCTGGGAGAGTTATGACTCCTGCTTGGTATTTTTCCCCCAATGAAATACTATTCAGCAATAAAAAGAACAAAATAATGCCATTTGCAGCAACATGGATGGAACTAGAGATTCTTATACTAAGTGAAGTAAGTCAGAAGGAGAGAGGCAAATACCATATGATATCACATATCTGGAATCCAATATATGGTGCAAATGAACCCATCTACAGAAAATAAACAAACTCATGCACTTGGAGAACAGCCTTGTGGTTGCCAAGGTTGGGGAGAGGGAGTGGGATGAACTGGGAATTTGGGGTTTGAAGGAAACTATTGCATTTGCAGTGAATTAGCAGTGAGATCCTGCTGTATAGTACAGGGAGCTACATCTAGTCACTTGTGATGGAGCATGTTGGAGGATAATGAAAAAAAGAATGTTTATATATATATGTGTGTATATATGACTGAATCACTTTGCTGTACAGCAGAAATTGACAGAAAAATTGTAAATCAACTATAATAGGAAAAATAAAAATCTTAAAAAAACACATTGTGAAATGACCTACACTCTTACTGGCCTCCAGTGTTCCTATGTGCCAGCTTGTAAAAGGATACATGTTACCTAGTTGGCAAGTATCTGTACTAAGAGCAATTGCTAAAGAGGAAAACACTTATTTTTGATACTGAGTTCAGATTAGAGTTTCTCCTAGGTGGACATTGTGTCTTATAATTATGCTTAACAACTTTACTGTGCAAGGTAGTGTTTTGTTGGACTGCCTCTCTTGAGCTAAAGATGTGACAGGAAGAAAAGCATCCATGAAACTATTCTATAGGGCTGAGGCTGTGGGGAGGGGGAATGGAAGGTGGTCCAGGTAACCAGGTCTTTTAGGGTGTCAGAGAGGTTGCAGGAATGCCTGTCTTCAGACACTCTGCCTAAGAGTGGTTCTTTTGAGGAATCTTAATGAACATTAAGAGGGAGGAGTCTAGTAATTATTGGTGTAAGTCTGGAGTGCACCTGGTTTTGTGTTGCCAGTAAAATGCAGAACCATCTACCTTTACTGATAATCTAGCTTTGTGGATGTTGATGAGCCTAACAAGAGACTATGCAGTAATTTCAAATCCATTTACATTGGTGAGAAATAATCTCCTTAGAAGATATGCTAGTTTTGAGCCAGCTTGTCTTCCATTTCACTTGTGCTCAAGCTCATTCTTTAAGGCTTATCTCAAGTATCATCTCTAAAATCTTTTTACTCATTCCCTATCTCAAAGTGGTCTCTCTGTCCTATAAATGTCTCTTTTTATTGTCTTTTATTCTTACAGAGTATGTTTATACACATGTACTTTATTTGTATATATTTTCATTCGAATCGGTTGTAAGTTCCTACTCACATGACATAGAAAACAAAAGTAGAAAATACCTATTATAGCTTATCAAGCACAGGATCTTGCAAGTAATATAATTGCTCAATATATATTTATTAAATAAATGAATGAATGCTCTGAAACATAAAAACTGGTATAAAATTTGTCTCAATCTTTGACAATATTTCTGAACTATATTTGTATATACTTCAGAAAATACAATATTGCATATAATTTAATCTTGTCTTGTGGGATTTTGTTACACAAAATATAAATGTTCAGAAGTTCTTAATTCTGTTGATTAAATTTATTTTGGTTTCAGAATAATATTACTTTTTAGGGGTTTTAGTTATATGTCAAAACACAAGAATTAGAGATTACTTTTTTTACACTCTATTACAAATATTTTATGCTTTTAATCATTCATTCTACAATATTGAATACCTTCTATATGCTATGTGTTTAATATACTAAGGAACTTGATTCTGTGGCCAGCAATTAAGTCACAAAAAACACATTCCAACCACTGTTCACATTTTATTTCAGGGTTTACCACTTAAGGTCAGATGCTTGGTGTGGGGGTAGGGTGGGGTAAAGGGTTGTACTTCATCAGTGGATACAAAAAAGAAATCATTAATGGCTCACCTGATAGGATTCAGCTGGGAAGGAATGGAGTTGGAATTTGAATCTAGATCTGTTTCCTCTCTAGCATTTATTATTTCTCTGGATTGGATTTAAAGACCCTGGTTGCCATTTCAGCCACTTAGGTCTCTCAGCCCTGCCTCCTTCCCTTCTGTGCCTTTGTATTCTAGAGAGCGAAACTATCACTCGCTCTGGAGCCAAATCCAAAATATCCTGCTGCGTCTTGTCATTCACTTCTTCCTTCCCCATTGAGACTGTGCTACAACCCCATTTGCTCTGCTCTTGTCATTAAAACTGTGCTTCAGTTCTCAGCACCCATAAAACTCAAAACATGAAAGTATTCTCAATCCACAGCCTTTTCACAGCACCAGTTTTCCCCAAGCAATGCGAAAATGATAGTCTTAAACTAACCAATATGCATAAATCTGAATTCGCAAAACTGATTAAGGGGGGGGGGCTATGTATCTGTGCTCTACAAAAGAATTGGTAAGAGATGTTTCTTATGGACCAACAGAGATAGATTCAAAAGGGACCCCAGATTCTTCTCCTAATTTTCTTTTATTAGTCATCCAATCCTCTCTCTCCTTCCTCCTATGATTGCCGCAGTGTCTGCATATGGATTTTTCTATTGAGGGAGTTCATAGCTGTCATCAAATCTCAAAAAAGCAAGTAATTTCTGAATGTTAAAAACCTCTAGATTCTATAATCTTGTGCTTCAAATAGGACCATTTCACCCATATAACATATCTGTTCAACCTTCATTTAAATGCTGTCAGTGATTAATATATCAGAAATGTACTGATGTACCCATTTGGGTACCAATATTATCATGTTTTCCCCTCATTTCTCAAATTTTAAGAGAACCAGTTTGAGCCCAACCCATACAATTATTGGAAAACCCAGTATCAGTCATTTGAGGCCTTCTCTTTTCCTTTCCTTCCATTCTACAAGCATTGTTGGAGACTTTTATGATCCAGGGCTAAAGCAATTATAAGGTAATTCTAATTCAAAGTGAGGTCTTCCAGGCTTATATATACTGGTTTAGGAATTTTTAGAACCCAAGGTTTTCCAGTAGTTTAAATGGACAGTTTGACCATACAGTACCCTCCTTGCACCCCATACCCTTATAAGCACACATATAAAACAAATTTATGGAAGGCAATATTAATATTGAAGAGCTAAATAACATTTGCTTTTGTAGAGTAGGAGTGGAGAGCTGGGGATATGGAGGAGAATTTTCATGTTCTACTTTATAACTTTTTGTGTTGTGAGTTTTTTTAAATTTTTGTGTTTTACTTTTATAATTTTACATAAAACTAATCATTTTAAAGTATACAATTCAGGGTCATGTATTATTTTCACAATGTTGTACAGCCATCACCACTATCTAGTTCCAGAATATGTTCACCACCCCAAAGGGAAACCTTTAACCATGAATCAGTCACTCCTTATTCCTCCCCCCTTCCCCTCAGCACAACTAATATGCTTTCTGTTGCTATGAATTTGCCTATTCTTAATGTTTTATATAGATGGGCACATAAAATATATGACCTTTTTTGCCTAGCTCTTTTCGCTTAGCTTAATGTTTTTGAGGTTCACCCATGTTATGGCATGTATCAGAACTCAATTCCTTTTTATGGCTGATTAATAATCAATTGTGTAGACATACTACATTTATTGATTCATCAGTTGATGGACATTTCAATTGTTTCCACTTTTTGCCTATTGTCAACAGTGCTACTATGAACGTTTGGGTACGAGTTTTAAAATCAATTTATTGTTTAAAATTGTTTTATGGAGCAGGATCAAGATAGAGGAGTAAGACATGGCACTCACCATCTCCCACAAACACATGGGAAAAAACCCATCTGCATGTAGGACCATTTTCACAGAACACCTACTGAATGCTGGCAGAAGATGTTAAACCTCCAAAAAGAGCAAGAAACCCTCCACATAACTGAGCAGAACAAAAGGAAAAAAAAATAGAGAGAGAGAAAGGAATCAGGACAGGACCAGCACCCCTGAGAGGGAGCTGAGAAAGAGAAAAGGAACTCACACTCTGCGAAGTCATCTAACTGACAGGATCAGCCAAGATGGAGGAACCTCAAAGCAATAAAAAAAGCACCACAGCTGGACTGAAATGGGCAAAGCAGAGAGAGAGCCACAGAGACTATCCACTGCCTCTGGACACCACAACCTCAGATGCTCGGGTTGGGGCTGTGTGCTGAGACTCAGGCTCCAGACGTCAGTTCTGGGGAGAGGACTAGGGTTGGTGGTGTGGAGACAGCCTGCGGGAGCTATGGAGCAGTGTGCCAAGGGCCTGGGAGCAGAGCACCATAGCTGAGGGAACATGGGAGGAGGTCTCAGCCAGCAGGAGAAACAAAGTGCTATTGTTGAGGAGAGCAAGAGGAGAAGGAGTGGACTGCTATAGGAATATCTTTCTATGTGCTCATGCAGACTCTCGGAGGGTGAGGCTATGGGTGGTGAGGTGCCCCTTGTGCCAGCTATGGGTGGCAATACCTTCTGCGCGGGCCAAGTGGGATGGAGCACTTCTTGTGTGGTCTATAGGTAAGTGGGGGCAAACCACCACAGTTATCTCAGATCCCAGAGGTGGGTGTGGCCAACCACCATTAGGGGGTCTGTGAATAGGCAGCACCTACAGCCTCAGTCACCTCAGAGATTGGCACAGAGGAGGGGTCTGCAAGTGAGCAGCACCCATTGTTCCTCTCACTCCTCTGGGAACACACACACTCTGCTGCTGCCACTGCCAAATGCTCTGGTTGCCACCTAAACCTGCCTGAGACTCATTGCCACTTCCCAGGGCCCTGAAACTAGGAGCATCCTGGGCTGACTTCTGGCAGATATTTACTAATATCAAGGGCCTAGCAACCAGGCTCTGGCTACTACCACTGCCCATTGCCAACATCTCCCTAGAAGCACACCTAGCACCCTATCAAGGATAACAGCCTGCTCACACTGAAGAAAGAGTTAGCACTCAAACTCCCATGCCAAAAATAAATAGTGAGCCCTCACAAAATACACAAGGGTGCTCTTGCATATAAAATAGCCCTCCAAAACTACAGTAGTTGGTTTCCCTAAACTCACAGAATGAGAAAAATATAAGCAAAATGAAGCTCAGGAACCATTCCCAAAGAACATGGTTAAAGATACAAGAGTATTCATAAGAGAGAATTCACCTGAAGATTCAAGTACAAGAGTATTCACCTGAAGCAGCAAACAGTGAAACAGACCTGTAAAGTGTAACAGACACTGAGTTCAAAAAGGAGATAGTGAAAATACTGAAGGAATTAAGGGTGAATGTGAAGGAAATAAGAGAAGATATAAATAGTAATGCAGTTTACTTTAGAAAGGAACTGGAAAATATAAGGAGGAGGAGTTCCCATCATGGCTCAGGGGTGAATGAACCTGACTAGTATCCATGAGGACGTTGGTTCAATCCCTGGCCTCATTCAGTGGGTTAAGGATGTAGCATTGCCGTGAGCTGTGGGTAGATCACAGACATGGCTCAGATCTCACATTGCTATGGCTGTGGCATAGGCTGGTGGGTACAGCTCCAATTGGACCACTAGCCTGGGAACCTACATATGCTGCAGGTGCAGGCCCCCCCCAAAAGAAAAAGAAAATTAAAAGAAAAAGAAAAAGAAAAGGAGGAGCCAAGGAAAATTAGAAAATTCATATTCAGAGACACAAACTGAGCTAAAAGCAATGAAGAGCAGAATGAATAATGCAGAGGAATGAATTAGTGACATGGAAGATAGAATAATGGAAATCACCCAATCAGGACAGCAGATGGAAAACCAAATGAAAAAATGTGAAAGCAATAGAAGAGATCTAAGAGATAATTTAAGCAGGCCAATTTAGGCATAATAGGGATTCCAGAAGGAGAAGAAAAAGAAAAGGGGATAGTATATATATTTTTAAAAATTATGGCTGAAAACTTTCCAAATATAAAGGAAACAGTTACCAAGATTCAGGAAGGACAGAAGGCCCCAAACAAATTGAACCCAAACAGGCCCATACCAAGACATATTCTTATAAAAATGGCAAAAGTTAAAGAGAGGATTATAAAGGCAGCAAGAGAAAAACAAAAAGTTAATTATAAGAGAACCCCTCCAAGGCTATCAGCTCATTTCTCTACAGAAACACTATAGGCCAGAAGAGAGTGGCAAGATGTATTCAGAGTTCTAAAAAAGAAACGTTTGCAGCCGAGAATACTCTACCCAGTAAGGATCGCATTTTAAAAAGAAGTAAAGAATTTCTCCAACAAACAAAAACTGAAAGAATACAGCATTACTAAGCCCATTCTAAAAGAAATACTGAAAGAGCCCCTCTAAATAAAAAAGAAACAAGAAGAAATAGGATGGAGGAAATCACAATTGGAAAGTAATCACTTAAATAAGCCAGTATACAGAACTAAAAGGAAAAAAAAAAAACCTATTGTAAAAGTGATAAACACAAAGAACAGCAAAAGGATAAACATGAAGCTGTTAAAGAAGGACATCAAAATCATAAAATGTGGGGAAGGAAAGTAAGAAAATCTAGACTTTTTTTTCTAGAATGTGTTTGAGTCTATATGACTATCAGGCTAAAGCAAGCAGATATAGGAAGGGGTTAACATACCTGAAAAACAGGGCAACCACGCATCAAAACCAAACAGTACATTCACAAAAACTAAAAAGTAGAGGAGACAAGCATTAACTACAAGGAAATAACCCAACCTAAAACAGAAAGGAACAAAGGAGAAACACAGAAGCACCTGGAAAACAAGGGTTAAAATGACAGTAAATACATATTTATCGATAATTACCTTAAATGACTGAATGCACCAATCAAAAGATGGAGTAGCAGACTGCATAAAAAAACCCTCAAGCCTACAATATGTTGCCCATGAGAGACTCACACAGGGCAGAGGGCACATATAAATTGAAAGTGAGGGGTGGAAAAATATATTTCACATCAATGGAAAAGATAGGAAAGCAGGAGTTGCAATACTCATAACAGACAAAATAGACTTATAGTGAAGGCCATAAAGAAATACAAAGAAGGATACTATTTCATGATAAAAGGATCCATTCAAGAAGAGGATGTGGAGTTCCCGTCATGGTGCAGTGGTTAACGAATCTGACTAGGAACCATGAGGTTTCGCTCAGTTGGTTGGGGATCTGGTGTTGCTGTGAGCTGTGGTGTAGGTCACAGATGTGACTTGGATCCCGTGTTGCTGTGTCTGTGGCATTGGCCAGTGGCTACAGCTCCATTTTGACCCCTATCCTGGGACCTCCATATGCCGTGTGGGTCCAGCCCTAAAAAAAGAAAAAAAAAAAAAGGAAAAAAGGAGTTCCCATCGTGGCTCAGTGGTTAATGAATCCAGCTAGGAACCATGATGTTGTAGGTTCAATCCCTGGCTTTGCTCAGTGGGTCAAAGATCTGGTGTTGCCATGAGCTGTGGTGTAGGTCACAGACATGGCTCAGATCTGGCATTGCTGTGGCTCTGGCATAGGCTGGTGGTTACCACTCCGATTAGACCCCCTAGCCTGGGACCCTCCATATGCTGTGGGTGTGGCCCTAGAAAAAGACACACACACACACAAAAAACTTGGACAAAAAAGACAAGGATATTACACTCTCAATGTAATATTACACTCTCCCTAATATTGGAGCACCCAAATACATAAACGACAAATACTAACAGACATAAAAGGAGAAAATGATGGGAATACAATCATACTAGGAGACTTTAACACACCACTCACATCAATGGACAGGTCCTTCAGACAGAAAATCAATAAGTCAACAGAGATCCTAAATGACACAATAGAAAAGTTAGACTTAATTGACATTTTCAGGACATTACATCCAAAAAATCAGAATATACATTCTTTTCAAGTGCACATGAAATGTTCTCAAGGGCTGAACACATACTGGGGCACAAAGCTAACCTCAACAAATTTAAGAGTATAGAAATTATTTCAAGTATCTTCTCTGACCACAATGGCATGAAACTAGAAATCAGCCACAGGAAAAGAGAGAAAACTGACTATAAGGAGACTAAACAACGTGCTACTAAAAAAAAAAAAAAAAAAAGAGGCAATGATAAAATCAAAAGAGAAATTAAAAAATACCTCAAGATGAATGATAATGAAAACACAACCATTCAAAATCTATGGGATGCTGCAAAAATAGTTCTTAGAGGGAAGTTCATAGCAGTACGGGCTTTCCTCAAAAAAGAAGAAAAATCTCAAATCAACAACTAACCCATCAACTAAAATAATGTTGAGCCATGATGAAGTTCTGGTTCTGGGGTGGGGCCAGGGGAGCACATGAACTTACAGCTCCTGCGTAGTGTCAACTCCTAGCCCTGTGGGACTAGTGCACTTGGAACTCATGACAACAGAAAATGGCTGATGAAGAACAAAGACTTAAAGGGGTTCAAGATAAAGTGGCAAGAGAAAGAGATGCAGATCTTACTTTATTTGCACTTAGAGTCAATTTTCAAATGAGCATGGATAACTGTGTGATCTCTACGAAGGAAATGCAGAGTCCTATGTAGGTGTGAAGCCAGAGAACTTGGCTTATTTTGAGGAGGTGGGCCAAGATGCATCCCTAAGGAAGTGACATTTGTGTTGAGTCTGAAGTTTAAATGGAGGTTAACTAGGTAGAGAAAAAGAGGAGAAAGGCCTGTGCAAAGACCCAGGGGGGTGGAGGAATTAGAACCTGTGATAGAGTATAGGAGTGGAAATAGATAAAGCCAGAGATAAACAGTCATGTCGATGCCTTTGTAGGTTTTTCTGTTTATCCCAAGGGAAATGGGAAGCCAATGAAGAATGTTAGATAAAGGAAGATAGATCTGATTTGCATTTTTAAAATATATAAACAATCACACTTGTCAGAATGGCTATCATCAAAAAACCTACAAATAACAATGTTGACAAGGATGTGGAGAAAAGGGAGCCCTAGTATTATGTTGATGGAAATGTAAATTGGTACAGCCACTATGGAAAACAGTATGGAGATTCCTCAAAAAAAAAAAAACAAACCAAAAAACTAAAAATATAACTATCAGCAATTCTACTCTTGGATATATATCTGAAGAAAACAAAAAACAGTAATTTGAAAAGAGACATGCATCCCAACATTCATAGCAGCATTATTTATAATAGACAAGATATGTAAGCATCCTAAGTGTCCATCAATAGATGAATGGATAAAGAAGATATGTAAAAATGAAAACAACAAATTATGTGTGTGTGTATATATATATATATATACACCATAAACATAGGCAAGTTATGCAGAGTAAAGAACAGGCTAAAGCAGGGAAAGAGTAGTTGCTGGAGGAGATTAGTTGGAAGGTAATTTGCAGTGAACCATGAAAGAGACAGGTAGGTAGTGGTAGAGTTGGAGAGAAATGGGAACATCTGTGAGATAATAAAGATGCAAAAATCAATGGGATTGGGTGACAGGTTGGATATGGGAGGGGGACAAGCTTCTTCTAGATTTCAGACTTATACAACTGGATGAATGTGGTCACTGGGTTAGGGAATAGAGAAAGAAGTCAGGCCCTCGGGTCTGTTTTGGTCATGCTGAGTTGAGGTGTACTTGTGACATCTACGTGGAGATGTTAAGTAGGTTTGGCTTTCAGGTCTGGAGCTCAGAGGAGCTATCTGAGTAGGAAATAGTAGAGTAATGATTGAGAATAGGAAGTAGATTAACTCCAGTGGTTGAGTTGGAGTGAAAGAGAACGAGTAGGATGGGAAGGACAACCCAGAAGTCAGAGGAAACCACATGAGGGTAATGCCTCAGAAGGCAAAGGATGAGGATACTTTGAGATGGATGGGGGGCAGGCAGGGAGAGAGTTCTCATCATGGCTCAGCGGTTAATGAACCCAACTAGTATCCATGAGGAAGCAGGTTCAATCCCTGGCCTTGCTCAGTAGGTTAAGGATCTGGCATTGCTGTGAGCTGTGGTGTAGGTTGCAGACGTGGCTTGGATCTGGCATTTCTGTGACTGTGATGTGGCTGACAGCTACAGCTATCATTTGACCCCTAGCCTGGGAACCTCCATATGCTGTGAGTGTGGCCCTAAAAAGACAAAACAAGAAAAAGGATGGGGTCGAGCAATTGTCACATGTTACTGAGAAGTAGAAGAGGAATAATACTGGGAAAATATCCAATGGATTTATCAACCTGATATTGTTGACCTAGGAAAACTTAACTTTGGTGAAGATAGAGGGTGGCAATAGACTTAGTTTGATTCTGAAATGGCTAAAAGATAAGGAAATACAGGTAGTAATCATAGACAACTCTTTTAAGATAATAAGTGCATAATATTTTTATTTATCATAAAATGCCTTCAATAGTAATAAACTAAAAGTAAGTTACATATGTTTTATTCCCCTAATTAAGTTATTTGAGGACATTTCTACAAACATTTGTGCTTGTAGAAGTTATATAAGCATGTTAGTATTGCCCATTTACAAATATTTGAGTGGATGCCAAAACATTGGCAAACATATATGTTCCAGAGCTTAGAATTGTTTCGGCCTTCTTAATAATCCTTTTATCATCTTAACTCAGAAATGTAATTTAGCATCTCAGTGTCACTAGAAATATTTTGGTTTTAAAGTGTGGGATGCTAGTAGTGAAGCTATTTTCATTGCATTTAGATCAAACATGGAAGGCATAGTTTTTCTGTTAAGATTGTTTTGAAATTGAAACGAACCAAACAGGTAAGACAATACATCTGCTATTAATGAAGTGTCTGCTTTCAGATGTTTTCTCTATTTAATATGCAGTTTGATCCTAGGGAAGCATTTTTGGACTTCAGCCTTCTCTATGGGAATTAAGAAAATCTCACCCCCTCCTTCTATGCTGGGTGGATGACTGTGAAAGGAAGATTTAATCCATTTGAGAAAAACCACATAAACATGACTCACATTAAGAAGGAAAACTAAAACCCTTATATGTATGAATGGAAACTAGAAAAATCAATTCTTTTTTTCTTTCCTACAATCAAATAGGAAGGAGAAAAATAAACTTGTGCTAGATTTATGCTTATTAAAATTAAAGTAAGGAAAACTATCCATGCAATCTAGACAGGATTGAATGCTTCAAAAATGCCAAATCATCAAGCAGATAGAGTGAGAAGACAGAAGAGGAAAGAATGTGGAAAAGAAATGATAGGATAATTATGACAATTTAAACACACATCAATTTGCATTTTTTTCATGTTTTTGGGTTCTCCGTCTTTCTCTCTACACTCTGAATGCCCTCACCCCTTATTCTCCCCTACTTAATAACTTATCCATCACCTCCTCTAAACAATCTGGTTTTTCTAGTCCTCACTGATTTCTCCTTTCTCTGAGTTTTCACAGCTTCACAGCTCAGTTTGTAATGCCAATTTGGCTTTTAGAAACATGACACTGTGCATTGTTCTCAACTTCCTATCTACATGTAAATTTTATTTCCTCAGCCAGAAAATTAACTCTTGAAAGGTTAGAATTATTTCTTATACGTATATCTGGATGCTTAACAGTTTAATGGACATATGAGGTACATTTAAACAATATGTGTTGCCCCAGATAATTACTAGGTGAAAGGTGTTACTGAACATGACAAAAGGTAGGTCAAGAAGCAGATTTTAAGAAACTTCCTGCCAAATCTTAGCGTTTTCCCTTCCAGCCTCTGCACATAATTATTTGATTGCCATGCACCCTGTCACAGGCCTTTGGTGAGCACAGATGTGACTTTCTCAGCTGAACCTGGAAGGTGTTTGTTATTTAGTAGAGGTGTATGTGTAAATCCCTGGCACTGCATGTTGGTGTACTGGTATCACTTAACCAGCCATTAAGCCCATCTTGCCTTTCAACATATCAGCACCTCAGTGCAATTTCTTGTCCTTACTGTATGTGCAGTGACTAACAAAGTAGTTGAAAAACAATCCAAACTTAACCATTTTTATAAAATGGTATAGCATTCTTGAACAATTGATTACCCCAATGCTCATAGCAGTATTATTTACGATAGCCAAGATATGGAAGCAACCTAATTGCCCATTAGCTGATGAATGGAGAAAGAAGATGTGTTAAAAATATATACAGTGAAATATTACTAAGCCATAAAAAGAGTGAAATCCTGCCATTTGCCACAACATTGATGGTCCTGGAGGGTTTTATGCTAGTGAAATAAGTCAAACAGAGAAAGACAAATACTGTATATTATCTCTCATATGTGGAGTCTAAAAAAACATATGAAATAATAACAAAACAGAAACAGACTCACAGATACAAGAACAAACTAGTGGTTGCCAGAAAAAGGAAGGTGGGAAGAAGGGTGAAATAGGTGAAGGAGATTAAGAGTTACAAACTACGATTTATAAAGTAAATAAGTCACAGGGGACTGACTGAATCAGTCAAGAAGAACAATGAACCAAAGTCAGCCTATGAACTTGAAAACAGACTAAGGTGAAGTCCTGGATTTTGGTCAAGCCATCAACTGGGCATGAAGAGGATGGGGGAGACAACAGTATGGAGGAAAACAATATGGGAGACAAATAATACTCCCAAGTTTTTTTGAGGGAGATGGAATCCAAAAGAGGGATGTGAGGAGGGGAAAAGGAGGAACAGAGGCACCTGGATGCAGAGAGGTGACTGCAATTTTATGTCCATCTGAAAATATTGGTGAATTCAGAGAGGGGATTAAGATGGCAGAATAGAAGCACTGGAGCTCAACTTCTCTCCTAAAAACAACAAAATTCACAACTAAAGGCTGAGCAATCTTCAACCAAATGGACCAGAAACCTTAAAGGATATCCTACTCTAGAAGACAAAGAGGAGGCCACATCAAGAAGTAGGAGGGGTGATTATGTGATATTAGCAACCCCATACCTCCCGGGTGGGAAGCCCCACAAACTGGAAACTAACTGGTTCACAGAGACTAACCTACAGGAGTGAGAGTTCTGAGCCCCACATCAAACTCCCATGTGTGGGGATCTGGCACTGGGAGAAAGCCTGAGCATCTGGCATTGAAGGCCAGTGGGGCTTGTGCATAGGAGCTCCACAGGACTGGGGAAAATGGAGGCCCCATTCTTAAAAGGTGCGCACAGACTTTCATGTGCACTGGGTCCCAGGGCAAAGCAAACTCTCCATAAGATTCTAGGTCAAACCTGACTGCATTTCTTGGAGGACCTCCTGGGAAAACAGTGGTGAATGTGGCTTGTTGTAGGGGAAGGACATTGGAAGCAAAGCTCTGGGGAGTATTTAGCAACGTGTGCTTTTCTTGGAGGTGGCCCTTTTGGGAAAATCTGGCCCCACCCACCAGCACTGAGAAGCCCTAGACCAAACAACAATCCAGGTGGAATCACAGCCCCACCCCTCAGTAAACAGGCTGCCTAAAGACCCCTCAGGCACACAGCTGTCTCTAATCCCATCAAGAGAAAAAGCCCCACCCACCAGAGGGATAAGAATCAGCACCACCTACCAGGGGGCAGGCATCAGCCCCTCCCATCAGGAAGCCTATAGCAAGCCCCCAGTACTGACTTCAGCTACAAGGGGGGCAGACATCAGAAGTAAGAGAGGCTACAACTGTATTATCTGTAAGAAGGTCACCACACCAAAAACCTATAAAAATGAAAAGACAGAGAACTAGAACTCAGATGAGGGAGAAAGAAAAAAACCCCAGAAAATCAGCTAAGTGATCAAGAGGTTCTCAGCCCCCAGGAAAAAGACATTAGACCCTTGATGCTGAAGATGATGCAAGACATTGGAAATAAACTGGAGGCAAAGGTGGATAACTTACAGGAAACATTGAGCAAAGAGATACAAGATATAACACTTAAACAAGAAGAGATGTAAAATACAATAACTGAAATAAAAAGTTCACTAGAAGCAGCTAACAGCAGAATACAGGAGGCAGAAGAATGAATAAGCGCGGTGGAGGACAGATTAGTAGAAATTATGGATGCAGAACAGAAAAGAGAAAAAAGATTGAAAACAAATGAAGAGAGTCTCAAAGAACTCTGGGACATGTTAAACTCACCAACATCCACAATATAGGGGTTCCAGAAGGAGAAGAGAGAGAGAAGGGGACAGAAAAAATATTCCAAGAGATAATAGCCAAAAACTTCTCTAACATGGGAAAGGAACCACCCACTCAAATCCAGGAAGTGCAACGAGTACCATATAAAATAAACCCAAGGAGGAATACACCAAGACATGTATTAATCAAACTGACCAAAATTAGAGACAAAGAGAAAATCTTGAAGGCAGCTAGGGAAAAGAAACAAATAGCATACAAGGGAACCCCGAAAAGATTATGGGCAGATTTTTCAACAGAAACTCTGCAGGCCAGAAGGGAGTGACATGATATACTTAACGTGATGAAAGGAAAAAACCTACCAACCAAGATTACTTTTCCCATCAAGGTTCTCATTCAGATTTGAAGGAGAAATCAAAAGCTTCACAGATAAGCAAAAGCTTAGAGAATTTGGCAACACTAAACCAGCCTTACAACAAATACTAAAGGAACTTCTCTAGGCAGAAAAGAAAAGAAACAGGAAACAAAAATACAAAAAATGACAAGGCTCACCAGTAAAGGTATATATGCAGTAAAGATATGAAATCATCCACCCACAATTATGCTACCAAAATCAGAAATCATGAGAAGAGGAGGGTACAAATGCGGGACACTGGAGATGCACTTGCAATTAAGAGACCAACAATTTAAAACAATCTCAGATTTATATATAGACTCTTATATCAAAACTTCAGAATAACTGCAAACCAAAAATCTACAATTGATAAACAAACAAATAAGAAAAATCAACTCAAATACAACAGTAAAGAGAGTCATCAAACCACAAGAGGAGAGAACAAGAGAAGAAGGGGAGGAAAAAGAGCAACAAAAACAAATCCAAAGCAATTAATAAAATGGCAATAAGAACAAACATATCACTAATTACCTTAAATGTTAATAGACTAAATGCCCCAGCCAAAAGACATAGACTGGCTGAATGGATACAAAAACAAGATTCATATATATGCTGTCTTCAAGAGACCCACTTCACTTCTAGGGACACATACAAATTGAAAGTGAGAGGATGGAGGAAAATATTTCATGCAAACAGGAATCAAAAGAAAGCTGGAGTAGCAATACTCATATCAGACAAAATAGACTTTAAAAAGAAGAATATTTTAAGGGACAAAGAAGGTCACTACCTAATGATCAAAGGATCAAGCCAAGAAGAAGAGAGAACAATTTTAAATATCTACACACCCAATATAGGTTCACCACAATATATAAGGCAATTTCTAACAACCTCAAAAGGAGAAGTTGACAATAGGACAATTATAGCGGGGGAATTTAACACCCCACTTACAGGAATGGACAGATCATCTAGAAAGAAAATCAATAAATAAGGAAACACAGGCCATGAATGAAGCATGAGGCCAGATGGACTTAATAGATATTGATAGGACAGTCCATCCAAAAGCATCAGAATATACATTCTTCTCAAGTGCACATGGGACATTCTCTAGGATTGATCACATCCTGGGCTACAAATCCAACCTTGGAAACTTTAAGAAAATTGAAATCATATCAAGCATCTTTTCCAACCACAACGCTATATGACTGGACATCAACAACTAGAAAAAAACTGCAAAAAACACAAACATGTGGAGACTCAACAACATGCTACTAAACAACCAATGTATCACTGAAGAAATCAAAGAGGAAATTTAAAAACACATAGAAGCAAATGACAACAAAGATATGATACTCCAAAACCTATGGGATGCAGCAAAAGCAGTTCTAAGAGGAATGTTTATAGCAATACAAGCCCACCTCAGGAAACAAGAAAAAGCTCAAATAAACAAGCTAACTTACATCTAAAGCAGCTTGAGAGAGAACAAACAAGACCTAAACTTAGTAGGAGGAAAGAAATCATAAGATCAGAGCAGAAATCAATGAAATAGAAACGAAGAAAACCAAAAGGATCAATGAAACAAAAAGCTGTTTCTTTGAAAAGATCAACAAAGTTGATAAAGTCTTAGCCAGACTTATCAAGAAAAAAAGAGAGAGGACTCATATCAATAAAATTAGAAATGAAAAAGGAGAAGTAACAACAGACATCACAGAAATACAGAGGATCGGAGTTCCCGTCGTGGCACAGTGGTTAACGAATCTGACTAGGAACCATGAGGTTGCGGGTTCGGTCCCTGCCCTTGCTCAGTGGGTTAAGGATCCGGCGTTGCCGTGAGCTGTGGTGTAGGTTGCAGACGCAGCTTGGATCCCGCATTGCTGTGGCTCTGGTGTAGGCTGGCAGCTACAGTTCCGATTAGATCCCTAGCCTGGGAACCTCCATATGCAATGGGAGTGGCCCCAAAAATGGCAAAAAGACAAAAAAAAATCCAACAAACAAAGTCCTGGACCAGATGGCTTCACAGGCAAATTTTATCAAACATTTAGAGAAGAACTAATACCTATAATAATGAAATGATTCCAAAAGATCACAGAGGAAGGGACACTCCCAAACTCATTCTATGAGGCCACCATCACCCTGATACCAAAACCAGACAACACCACCACAAAAAAAGAAAACTACAGGCCAATTTCACTGATGAACATCGATGCAAAAATCCTCAACAAAATATTAGCAAACTGCATCCAACAATACATTAAAAGGATCATACGTCATGATCAAGTGGGATTTATCCCAGGGGTGCAGGGGTTCTTTGATATCCACAGATCCATCAGTGTGATACACCACATTAACAAGCTGAAGAATAAAAACCATATGATCCTCTCAATAGATGCAGAAAAAGCCTTTGACAAAATCCAACACCCATTTCTGATAAAAACCATTCAGAAAGTGGGCATAACGGGAACCTACCTCAACATGGTAAAGGCCAGGTATGACAAACCCACAGCGAACATTCTCAGGGTGAACAGCTGAAAGAATTCCCACTGAGATCAGGAACAAGACAAGGATGTCCGCTCTCACCACTACTCTTCAACATAGTTTTAGAACTCATAACCACGACAAATGAGAGAAGTAAAAGAGATAAAAGGAACACAAATTGGAAAGGAAGAAGTAAAATTATCACCATTTGCAGATGACATGACACTATGCCTAGAGAATCCTAAAGTCTCTACCAGAAAACTGTTAGAGCTCATCCACGAATTTGGCAAAGTCGCAGGATACAAAATCAATACACAGAAATCGACAGCATTTCTGTATACTAACAAGGAAAGTTCAGAAAGAGAAAGTAGGGAAGCAATCCCATTTACCATTGCATCCAAAAGAATAAAATACTTAGGAATGAACCTACCTAAAGAGACAAAAGACCTGTACTCGGAAAACTTTAAAACACTGATGAAAGAAATCAAAGATGACACAAACAGACGGAAAGACATACCATGCTCTTGGATTGGAAGAGTCATTATTATCAAAATGACTCTACTACCCAAGGCAATCTACAGATTCAATGCAATCCCTATCAAAGTACCAAGGACATTTTGCACAGAACTCAAACAAAGTATTTTGAAGTTTGTTTGGAAGCACAAAAGACCCAGAACAGCCAAAGACATCCTGAAAAAGAAAAATGGAGCTGGAGGAATCAGGCCCCCTGACTTCAGACTACACTACAAAGCAACAATCATCAAAACCATATGGTACTGGCACAAAGACAGATATATAGACCAGTGGAACAGGATAGAATGCCCAGAACTAAACCCAAACACCTACAGCCAACTAATCTATGACAGAGGAGGCAAGAGTATACAATGGAGAAAAGACAGCCTGTTCCATAAGTGGTGCTGGGAAAACTGGACAGCCACATGGAAAAGAATGAAATTAGAACCCTCCCTAACACCATACACAAAAATAAACTCAAAATAGATTAAAGACTTAGATATAGACCAGATAATATAAAACCCTTAGAGGAAAACATACGCCAAACACTCTCTGACATAAACAACAGCAATACCTTCTCGGCTCCACCTCTTAAGAGTGATGACAGTAAAAACAAAAGTAAACAAATGGGACCTAATCAAACTTAAACGTTTCTGTGCAGCAAAGGAAAGCCTAAACAAAACGAGAAGACAACCCACAGATTGGGAGAAAATAGTTGCAAATGAATCGACTGACCAGGGATTAATCTCCAAAATTTATAAACACCTTCTGCAGCTCCATACCAAAAAATCAAACAACCCCATCAAAAAATGGGCAGAAGATCTAAACAGACAGTTCTCCAAAGAAGACATACAGATGGCCAAAAGACACATGAAAAGGTGTTCAACATCACTCATTATTAGAGAAATGCAAATCAAAACCACTCTGAGGTACCCACCTTACACCAGCCAGAATGGCCATCATCAAAATGTCTACAAACAATAGAGGGTGTGGAGAAAAGGGAACCCTAGTACACTGTTGGTGGGAATGTAAATTGGTGCAAGCACTGTGGAAAGCAGTATGGAGATGCCTCAGAAAACTAAACATGGAACTCCCATTTGATCCAGCAATCCCACTCCTGGGCATCTATCCAGAGAAAACCATGACTCGCAAAGACATATGTACTCCAATGTTCACTCCAGCACTATTTGCAATAGCCAAGACATGGAAACAACCTAAATGTCCATTGACAGAGGAGTGCATAAGGAAAATGTGATATATATACACAATGGAATATTATTTTGCCGTTAAAAGGAATGGAATACTGGCATTTTTAGCAACATGGATGGACCTAGAAATTATCATGCTAAGTGAAGTCAGCCATACAATGAGACACCAACATCAAATTCTTTCACTGACATGTGGAACCTTAAAAAAGGACACACTGAATTTCTTTGCAGAACAGATACTGTCTCAGAGACTTTGAAAAACTTATGGTTTCCAAAGGAGACAGTTCAGGGTGTGGGGGGATGCGCTGGGGGTGTGAGATGGAAATCCTATAAAATTGGATTGTGATGATCATTGTACAACTAGAAATGTAATAAACTCATTGAGTAATAAAAAATAATAATAAAAAATAAAATTAAAAAATAATAGTAAAAAAGCAAAACCAAAACAGAACAACAACAAAAAAAGTCACAGGGATATAATATACAGCACAAGAAACATATTTAATATTTTATAGTAACTTTGTATGCTGCATAACCTATAGAAATATTGAATCATTCTTTTGCACACTGGAAGTTAGTATCGTATTGCAAGCTAAGTATACTTCAATCACTTAAAAAAATGATGAGCAAGTCAGGATGTAGTATATCAAAGCAGTTTCTTTTACTAGCATTACTGCTGCAATTGCCAATAGACTGGTAACTCCTTGAAGGCAGGGATGTCATTCTCATGTCATTTCCCTAGGACAGGGCTCATCATCTATCTAGTCAATAGAATGTGCTCAGCAAATGTTTGAGGAATGGATAAATAAGAAAATGATTAATTCCTAAAAAAAATGTTAAAGACTATATAGCATTTATTATGTGCCAGGCACTGGTCTAAGTTTCTTTTACATATATTAACTTATTTACTTTTTTCAGCTACTCTGTGAATTAAGTACTATTATATCTCCATCTTGCAGATAAGGAAACTGACTCACCAACAGTTGGAGTGCCTTGTTTAAGGTCACACAGTCTTTCAGTACAACGGAGTTAGAATTTAAATCTACATGGTCTGGTTCTCAAATCTGTACTTTTAGCAGCTTTGCTTTTGGTGAAATTAAATGGTGTACTGGTACTTGAATGTTGGGGATACAAGAAAGCCTTAGGATGTGGTCACCACTCCTCTGTCACAACATTTTTGTCTGTTTTTGGCTTTTTGTCCTACTAAAGAAAACTCCTAAGGCATTCTGGCAATGTGTCAGTAAATCTTTTAAAGCAATTATGCGTCCTTTCCAAAACCACTTATTTACTCAATCTTAATCGGGTTTTCAGGGACACTGTTATATTATTGCGTGTCAGAGTTTTGGAACCTGAGGAGTAGGCATTGGCTTTGGGAGTCAGGTAAAGTAAGCTAATGGTCTGTGCATGGCTGGCATTCTCATACAGGAGAGGGATTTGCAAGACCAGTAGCTAGGGTTGTTCTGAATTTTTCTTTCTTTCTTTCTTTTTTTTTTTGGTGTCTTTAGGGCCACATTCATGGCATATGGAGGTTCTCAGGATACGGGTCGAATCATAGCTGTAGCTGCTGGCCCACGCTACAGCCACAGCAATGCCAGATCCAAGCTGCCTCTGCGACCTACACCACAGCTCACGGCAATGCTGGATCTTTAACCCACTGAGCAAGGCCAGAGATCAAACCTGCGTCCTTATGGATGCCAGTCAGATTCATTGCCGCTGAGCCATGATGGGAATTTCTCTTATTAGCCTCAGGACTTCAGTTTGTTGAGCTACAGTACAGTGAATAAGCAGGTGGTACAGTGAATCTCCTAATCTGTTGGGTGTGTGAAATCTAATGTCAATTTTATTTAAAGCCACTGCAAAGAGAATAGAAACAAACAAGAAGGCACTATCAATCACACCAAACATTTCTGGTTGGACTCAGACTTTATTTTTTCTTTTAAGGGCCTCACCCACAGCATATGGAAGTCCCCGGGCTAAGGGTCAAATCAGAGCTGCAGCTGCAAGCCTATGCCACAGCCACAGCAACACTAGATCTGAGCTACTTCTATGACCTAGGCTGCACCTTGTGACAATGGTGGATTCTTAACCCATGGAGCAAGGCCAGGGATCGAACCAGCATCCTCACAGACACACTATGTCAGGTTCCTAACCTGCTGAGCCACAATGGGAACTCCCCAGACTTTATTTTTTAAATCTATTCTTATGGACATACAGCCACACTTTGACTGACTTTATTGCTCTGAATGCATATTCTCTAGATGGTCACCATAATTTCTTTACATATTCATGTCAACTTTTAAGTAGGCTTTGTAAGCCAAACCTTGGACTAACTGTCCTGATGTGACTTATTTAAAAAGCTCCCCTCAATTGCAGGTCTTAAAGCTTGAGAATACTGTTTGGCAGAAACAAACAAAGCCAAAGTTTTGCTTTTCTACTTTCATCCAACTCCCTATATGTAGTCAGTCTGATTTAAACAAAGAAACAAGGGTAATGAGCTCACCCTAGAATTTGAAATTGTGTCACATTTGGTTTTCTAGGGGCACTGAAAAAGGTCTTTAATGTGATAGAGGAGAAACTGAAACAAAGAAGTTTTCAATTTCTCCATATATGACACAAAAAACAGTAATTTAAAAAATGTATCTTCCAGCTCTGAGAGCAGGTAAGGGTCCCCTGTACCTCCTCTGAAGGTTCTCTGAACCTCCAATAGAAGGTGCTCTTTGTTATTTCAAAAGGCTGTATCCCAGGGACCAAACATAATAAAGAGAGATGAATTATAAACTAAACAGAATGAAGCATAAAGGTTTTTTCCCCCTTTAAAATTAGGGACTATTATACCAAATATCCCCTGGGTGCCATAAAAATAAAATAGGAAAGTTGGATTGGACCCACAGGTTTGACTAGTGAATGCTGTGCTCATGAAAATACATAATTATCCCTGAGCTCTTGGAATGAACCAATTTCAGTAGGTTGGGTGGATGAGGAGGCATTTGCACATATTCATTTTAAAGATAGAATCCTGGCTGGCAAAAATGACTCTTCTAGTACAACATAAAGGATACAGCAAGAAGCAAGGAATGTACTGAAAGACTGAGAGAAAAATAAAGCTCATCATTGTCTTCATGCAGTACAAATGTTTCTTAGAACTTTAATCACTGGATTTTTGTGTATGTAAAGGAAATTTTATAAATTAAATATTGTAAAAAAGCATATTAGGTTGAAAGTCAGAATACCTGACTTAGAGAAGGGATTTGTTTACTCATAGGATTGTGTGACCATGGGCCAGTCAATCTTTTGTGTATTTTTCTCCCTCATCTCTGAAGGGGCTTTAGGCATATGATCCTCTAGAAAGGTTTTTTTATTTTGTTTTGTTCTTTAATTTTCTTCTTTTAGGAGCTTGGGACCATTGGGATCTTTTTGTCTGAGTTTACTGCTCATTGTTCCTCTTTTAGCCCAGAGTCTCTTTTTAGTTGTCCTCTTTTTTTAAAAACAAACAAAAAAACAAAAAAACCTTGATACTTCCCCTGTGTCCTGAAAGCACTACCTAAAAAGCTTTATGCAACATAAAGTTATCTGTACTTTAGAGCATCTCACCTACCTTATTTGTGGAAGCAGAAATTGCTGGGGTTATTGGATACTTACTCTATGCCAGGCATTCTTTTGAGCATTTTATTGTGTTATCTCATTTAATATCAAAACAGCTTTATGAGGAGGGCAGTATTTTTATTCTCATTTTATGAGTGAGGAGACAGAGGTCTGGAGAGATTATGAGTTGCCAATGTCACACGGCTAATAAATGTTGGAGCTGAGATTTTTAAAAAACACACCTAAATATAATCTATGCATGAAAGGAAACGTGATAGGAAATTCCAAGTTTACAAAAGAATATATGCAGTGGCAATTAAGTCCTTTTCCTGTTCCCTAGAAATGACAATGCCTCTCCCAACAGACAAACTATTAGCAGTTTCTTATGTATTTTTCTAGAGGTAGTGTACAACTATCAACATACAAGCTTGGAGTTCCCGTTGTGGCTCAGAGGTTAATGAACCTGACTAGCATCCATGAGGATGCAGGTTTGATCCCTGGCTTCTCTCAGTGGGTTAAGGATCCGGCATTGCTATGAGCTGTGATGTAGGCCTCAGAGGTGACTTGGATCATGCGTTGCTGTGGCTGTGGTGTAGGCTGGTGGTTACAGCTCCGATTTGACCCCTAGCCTGGGAACCTCCATATACTGCGTGTGTGACCCTAAAGGGGCACACACACACACAAACATACAAGTTAATATATATTCTATATATTCAAATACTTATATATTTTATATATTCATTTTTCCTACAGATAGTAGTACACTAAGTGCACTGTTTATTTTTTATTTTATTTATTTACTTTTATTATAGTTGATTTACAGTGCTGTGTCAATTTCTGCTGTATAGCAAAAGGGACTCGTTATACACATATATGCATTATATTATTTTCCATCATAGTCTATGCCAGGAGATCGCCTACAGTTTCCTGTGCTATACAGTAGGACCTAACAAGGATAAACCTACTTTATCCATTCCCAATGTAATATTTTGCATCTGCTAACCCAAAAACCCCAAGTCCATCCCATGCCCTCCTTTTTTTCCCTTGGTAACTGCAAGTCTGTTCTTTGTGTCTGTGAGTCTGTCTCTGTTTACAGATAAATTCATTAATGCCACATTTTAGATTACATGTATAAGCAATATCATATGATATTTGTCTTTCTCTGACTTTTTCATTTAGTATGATAATCTCTAGTTGCATCCATGTTGCTGTGAATGGTGTTATTTCATTATTTTTTATGGCTGTGTAATATTCCATTGTGTGTGTGTGCATGTGTGTGTGTGTGTGCACATGTGTGTTTAATCCATGCATCTGTTGATGGATATTTATAAATGTACTATTTAACAATTTTTTGTTGGCCTTCCATATGCTCAAGTCCTATATCTGATGATACAGAGGGGCAGCGTGGGACTTGAGCATCTGCAGAGTTTGGTACCCTTATGGGTCCTGGAGCAAGTACTCCATGGAGACTGAGGGATGACTCTTGGACATCTTTACATATCAGTACATAAAGATTTGACTTATTTTCTCACTTTTCTATAATTTTCTATTGCAGAAATGGGCCAGAATTTATTTATCCATTCCTTATTGATGAGCATGTGAATTATTTAATCTATTTTGCTATCACAAACAGCATAGTGCTGAAATTTGAATTTAGGCAATCTGACTCCTAATCCCCATTTCCTTGCCAAACTTCTCATTTGCTTTCTGCTAAAGCGTTTCCTCTGTGTTCTTAAAATGATGATGAGAGACATTTTAAATTAGGGGCACTGCCAGTGCTCTGTTGTTGAAAGAGAACTCTGGTGGCTACAGGGAGGAGAGTCAAGATGGAGAGACATTTGGAAGCAAGGGGATTCTTTTTTTTTCTCAATAATTAATACTACTTCTCCCTTGTCTGTTCACCATGTAGGCAGTATGATCTCATAGTTTTTCCACCTCCAGGGACCTCCATCCTCTTTCCATTCCAGCTACCTTCATGGCCTCACCTAGAATCTTTACAGTTCTGACCACAACCTGTCCCTTGCCTTGTTCCCAGCCCTTGATTTTTGAGGGACTGGCTCTTACCCTATTCTCCTTTATCTGGAGTTGACTGAAGGATAGAAACAACAAACTATAAAGTAACATTTCTCGAATTCTTACTCCATACCTGCCATTTCTCATTCATTACCTCATTTATTCTTTTGAGGAATTATTAGTTTAATTTTACAGGTAGAAACTGAACCTTAGGAAAGTTAACTCACTTGTCCAAAGATTTTCATATAGTAAGAAGCAGAGCTCAAATGCAGACCCAGGTCTCTGTGGTTCTTAAGCCTGAACTCTCAGCCCTCAGATGACACTACCTTTGATTTTTTCAGCAGGAATGCTCCACCCTGTACTGGGTTGGAGTTAAGGCTAGAGTTAGGGTTCACTTGAGGATTCTCCCTCTCTCTCTCATGCCCAGCCTGGAAGTAGCCTGCCCCAGGCTGTTTTGGGACTGTGGGCTCCTGGGAGGTGTAGGAGGAAGGCATAAAGCTCATCCCTGCCCTGTTATCTACATTCATATTGTCTCCCGTTTCATGTTTAAGGATAGACCTTTGTCACCCACTCTATTTTGAAACTCCCTCTCTCTTTTTTCTTCTTGTTTTCTTTTCTTCTTTATTTCCAGCCTTTCTGCAAACACTTATTTGAGTTCCTTTGTGTGTCTAGCACTTTGGTGCCATAAATACTAAGGACCAAGAGCATCACTGTCTTCTGAGGGGGTTATACTTTAGTGGGGAAACAAATGCATGAACTCCAACTCATACTGAAGTGCGTTAAGCAGTTGTATTAACTTCCTATAGTGTTACCACAGACTTAGTGGCTTAGAATAACACATTGATTCCTTTACATTTCTGGAGGTCAGAAATCCAAAATCAGTTACCCTGGGCCAAAATCAAAATATTAGCAGGGCCCCATTCCCTCTGGAAGTTCTTAGGGAGAATCTGTTTCCTTGATTTTCCAGTTTCTAGAGCTACATTTCTTGCATCCTTGCTTCCTGGGCCTTCTTTCAATCTTCAAAGCCAGCATTTTGCTTCCGTGGTCACATTGCCTTCTGTTTCTGTGTCAAATCTCCCTCTTTGTCTCTCCACTTGTGATTGCATTTAGGGCCCACCCTGGTCATTTAGAATAATCTCCCCATATCAAGATCCTTAATTTAGCCATATCTGCAAAATGGCATATAAGGTAACATTCTCATGTTCCAGGAATTAGAAACTGGCTATTTTTGTTGGCCATTATTCAGCATACTGCAGGCAAATACACACAAACAGTGCCAAAGAGTACTTTATTTAGTTGGAGGGGCCAGGTCAAAAAGGTTGCCTGGGAATGTGGCTGACCTTTCAGCCAAATTTTTAACTAGTAGATAGGAGTGAGCATCCATTCATTGCATTCATTGCTGCCCAGTCCTTTCTCCCTGATCTTACATTTTACAATTCCTCTCCTGGCTCCTCTCCCCCTTTTAGACCTTTAAAATCAGGCACAAACCTCAGGCTTCCCCTTTCAGCTGTCCCCACTCCATCTTCTCTTCCCCAGATATGTCCACATTTTTCATGGGGTTCATATTCCCCTCTGCACAGTTGACTCCAACCTCCGTCTCCAGACCTGGCCAGCCCCAGACAACTTGACAGCTCTGTCTGCAAGTAATGCACCCCCATATCACCTCTCCTCTACACCTCCAAGCCAACAACTTCTTGGGCTGTCAGTTCTATCCTTTCATTCTCATTCAGAAACTTAGTATTTATATACATCCTCACTGTTCCCTTTAGACCCAGTGTACTACCCTGTTGTATATGTGTCCTTCCTTAACATTCTGCTCACATGATACTTCTTTTCTCTCTGCTCCTCTTTGCATTGGCCATTGCCTTTGCCCAGATGAACCATTCAAATAGCTGGTTCAAGGTTCTGCCTGTCTCTAAATTCCCCCCCAACTTACCTTACAGTCATTGCTCCATTAATTTTCAAATATGACTCTTGTTTAAAAAAAAGTCATATTTGAAAATTAAATTCCAGAGGAAAAAAATTCTAAACTCCTTTGTGTGGCACTTCAAGGTCCTCCAGAGTCCAGGTTCTATATCACATTCATTCATTTATGCATTAATTCATTCATCAAGTATTTATTAGGCATTTCTTGGAATTCTCTTGTGGTGCAGTGGGTTAAGGATCCGACATTGTCACTGCAGCAATTCAGGTTGCAGCTGTGGTACAGGTTTGATCCCTGGTCAGGAAATACCATGTGCTGCAAAAAAAAAAAAGTGTTTATTAAGCATCTCTCACATGCTAAGACTATGCTAGGAAGTGAAGGTACAATAATTAGTAAAAATAGACATCTTCACCTTTGTGGAATTTGTTATCTAATGATAAAGACAGATATGAATAAAATAATAATTATGAATATGTGTAAAATTGTGAAATTGCATCTATCATAAAACAATCACTCAGACTTAAGTAGTGTCTGTGATATATCTGTCATCAATCTAAGCTTTTTACCTATATTCTTTCATAAATCCTCACAACATGTTCATAACTATTATCCCCACTTTACAGATGAGAACACAGGAACAGAGAGTTTAAGTAACTTGCCTGGCAGTTCCCATGGTGGCTCAGTGGAAATGAATCTGCCTAGGATCCATGAGGACACAGGTTCAATCCCTGGCCTCACTCAGTGGGTTAAGGATCTGGATTTGCCATGAGCTGTGGTGTAGGTCGCGGATGCGGCTTGGATCTCATGTTGCTGTGGCTGTGGCGTAGGCCAGCGTCTACAGCTCCAATTTGATCCCTAGCCTTGGAATCTCCATATGCTGTGGGTGCGGCCCTAAAAATACCAAAAAAAAAAGGTAACTTGCCCAAATTCACACAACCAGAAAGAATTGAGGCCAGGCAGCCTGGTTCTGGATTTTGTGCAATTAGTAACCATAGTGTTGTGTTTTCATAAAGAATAGGTGCCTGGCACATTGAGTAATATTGACTGGGAGGGGATGTAAATGAAGTGGGTATGAGGAGTTTGAGCTGGTCAGCAAAGGCTTCCTAAGGAAGGACCACTAAACTGAAAATAGGAAGGATTAGTTGGAATTACTGGGCAAGAGGAAGATGGTGTATGCAAAGGCCTGATTGGGAGAGTAGGTTGCTTACAGAGTCTAACATGGGGCCAGTGGTGGAGCAGAGCAGGGGGATGGAGGAACAAGCATGGGATTAGACTGAGGAGGGATTAGGTTGAGAGGCAGGTAGGTGTCAAACTACCCAGGACCCATAGACCATGTTGTGAATGTTTCTCCTGACCCTCAATGCAGTGGGGATCCATTGAGGTTTTAAGCAGGGGATAAGAAAGATGTGATAAAGGTTTCTGGATTGTGCCCTAAATTGACATGGTCTCATTCTCTAGAATAGGAACTCTGGAAAGGAAACTAGGTTCAGGAATAAGATTATGGACTTTGTTTTAGACATGTTGACTTTGAAGTGCTTTGTGAGAAACAGTAATGAGAGTATCAAGAAAAGTGTCAAATATAATCTGAAATCCATATAGTAGAAGTCTGGGCTGGACGTTTAAGTTTGGGTGAACAGATGGTGCCACTTTGAAGGCAATGGTTCCTTCATATATGAAGGATGGAAGGGCTCAGCCTTGTTTCATTGACCATTTGCAGCAGAGAGTTGAATTTACTGAAGGAATTCCCTCCTGCTAAAGAGCACTTGAAGACCTATTCATGAGGTCTGTGTTAATCTTTTGCAGCAGATTTGAATGTGGGATGATAATCAGCAAGAGTGGGAGGAATTAATTTTAGATTCCTTCTCTACTTTCTACTTTTTACAACAAAATACTATTGGATAATAATTTATCCTTCAATGATAGGAAATAGTTTTTGGAAATTGTGGTTCCAAATAGGAACCACATACTATGTCTCTCCTATTAAGGGGAGACTGGCAGAAAAAAAAGCTGCGTGAACAGGCTTCTTAAGACTACAGTGTAGGAGTTCCCGGTGTGGCACAGTGGTTAATGAATCTGACTAGGAACCATGAGGTTGTGGGTTTGATTCCCTGGCCTTGCTCAGTGGGTTAAAGGATTTGGTGTTGCCGTGAGCTGTGGTGTAGGTTGCAGACGTGGCTCGAATCCTGCATTGCTGTGGCTCTGGCGTAGGCCAGTGGCTACAGCTCCGATTCAACCCCTAGCCTGGGAACCTGCATATGCCATGGAGTGGCCCAAGAAATGGCAAAAAGACAAAAAAAAAAAGACTACAGTGTACCCTCAGTGTTCAGATAAAATTGGAAAAAAGCACTCATGATGCTTTGTGATTTCTCAGCATAGCTTCCACCTGGCTATCCTATTGTTAGCTATTGCTGCATAACAAATTACCACCAAATTTAGGAGCTTAAAAAAACAATTTATTACCTTACAGTTTCTTTGGTCAGGGATTCAGGAGCAGTTTGGCTCAGAATCCCTCGTGATGTTCCAAGCAAGATGTTGGCCAAGGCTATAGTCATCTGAAGGCTTGAATGGGGCTGAGGGATCCACTTTCAAGGTTCGGATTCATTCATAGGACTTTTCGCTGATGCTTTCAGCTGTGGACAGCAGTTTTTTGGTTTCCCTTCCATGACAGCTTCTTCTCCTAGGGCCTCTTAGGTATTCTCATGGGATGACTAGAGGCTTCCTCCATAATAATGACCCAAGAGTGAAAGAGCCAGGTGGAAACTATCCTAGAAATCATGTAGCATCATGTGTGCTTCTTTCTAAGCACATCTTTAAGTTTGGTGCACTTCAGGGCACCTTTTGAAGAGAGGAGTGTCGTAGAATTTGTGGGTTTATTTTAAAGCCACCACATGGAAGATAGAATCTGAGCTGTGGATGGAATCTCCTTTCTCACCCTGTGTAGGAATTAAATTCTGCTACAACATCCCAGACAGATGGTCAATCAGCCTCTGCTGGGCTCTTCCAATTATGAGGAGTTCACTACACTGTGAGTCAGTGAATTCCATTTATATCCAGTGTTAATTTTTCGAAGCTTCTTTTATTCATGAACTTGAAAACACTATTGCTGAATATTTCATTATTGAAGCTAGTTCTGCTGCTCTAGAATGACACTTTTATATGATGACTTTTCTGTTATTTGCAATGATAGCAATCTGCTTGCCTTCTCTCTTCTTTAGCTAAAATTTGCCAGTTCTATTCCGAATTTAACGATTTCATGATTTATTCCCATTCTGGTCACTTTCCAATAAAAACATTTCAATTTAGTTCATCCCTCTACAACTGAAGATCAACTAGTTTTGTACCCCAGGCTTAGTGTAAAAGAACACCACAAGGCAGTGTTCACTTTGCACAATAGTGCAGGGTGAAAAAAAGGACACTGAAAGCTGAAATCATACCATCTTAAGAATCAGTAAGGATTCCTTTGCTATGCAGAAACCTTTAAGTTTAATTAGGTCCCCTTTGCTTATTTTTGTTTTTATTGTAATTACTCTAAGAGGTGGATCTGAGAAGATGTTGCTGTCTTTTATGTTGGAGAGCATTTGGCCTGTTTTCCTCTAAGAGTTTTATAGTATCTGGTCTTATATCTAGATCTTTAATCCATTTTGAGTTTATTTTTATTTTTTTTTGTCTTTTTGCCTTTTCTAGGGCCACTCCTGTGACATGTGGAGGTTCCCAGGCTAGGGGTTGAATTGAGCTGTAGCCACTGGCCTACGCCAGAGCCACAGCAACTCGGGATCCGAGCCATGTCTGCAACCTACACCACAGTTCACAGCAACGCTGGATCCTTAACCCACTGAGCAAGGCCAGGGATCGAACCCGCAACCTCATGGTTCCTAGTCGGATTCGTTAATCACTGAGCCATGACGGGAACTCCCCATTTTGAGTTTATTTTTATGTATGGTGTTAGGGAGTGTTCTAATTTCATTCTTTTCCATGTGGCTGTCCAGTTTTCCCAGCACCACTTATGGAACAGGCTGTCTTTTCTCCATTGTATACTCTTGCCTCCTCTGTCATAGATTAGTTGGCTGTAGGTGTTTGGGTTTAGTTCTGGGCTTTCTATCCTGTTCCACTGGTCTATATATCTGTCTTTGTGCCAGTACCATATGGTTTTGATGATTGTTGCTTTGTAGTGTAGTCTGAAGTCAGGGGGCCTGATTCCTCCAGCTCCATTTTTCTTTTTCAGGATGTCTTTGGCTGTTCTGGGTCTTTTGTGCTTCCAAACAAACTTCAAAATACTTTGTTTGAGTTCTGTGCAAAATGTCCTTGGTACTTTGATAGGGATTGCATTGAATCTGTAGATTGCCTTGGGTAGTAGAGTCATTTTGATAATAATGACTCTTCCAATCCACGAGCATGGTATGTCTTTCCGTCTGTTTGTGTCATCTTTGATTTCTTTCATCAGTGTTTTAAAGTTTTCCGAGTACAGGTCTTTTGTCTCTTTAGGTAGGTTCATTCCTAAGTATTTTATTCTTTTGGATGCAATGGTAAATGGGATTGCTTCCCTACTTTCTCTTTCTGAACTTTCCTTGTTAGTATACAGAAATGCTGTCGATTTCTGTGTATTGATTTTGTATCCTGCGACTTTGCCAAATTCGTGGATGAGCTCTAACAGTTTTCTGGTAGAGACTTTAGGATTCTCTAGGCATAGTGTCATGTCATCTGCAAATGGTGATAATTTTACTTCTTCCTTTCCAATTTGTATTCCTTTTATCTCTTTTACTTCTCTGATTGTCGTGGTTATGAGTTCTAAAACTATGTTGAAGAGTAGTGGCGAGAGCGGACATTCTTGTCTTGTTCCTGATCTCAGTGGGAATTCTTTCAGCTGTTCACCCTGAGAATGTTCGCTGTGGGTTTGTCATACATGGTCTTTATCATGTTGAGGTAGGTTCCCGTTATGCCCACTTTCTGAATGGTTTTTATCAGAAATGGGTGTTGGATTTTGTCAAAGGCTTAATTAAACTTAAAATTTTCCCCACAGCAAAGGAAACCCTAAACAAAACAGAAAGACATCCCACAGAATGGGAGAAAATATTTGCAAAGGAAGCGACTGACAAGGGATTACTATCCAGAATTTAGAAACACCTTCTTCAGGTCCATACCAAAAAAACAAACAACCCCATCAAAAAATGGGCAGAAGATCTAAACAGACAGTTCTCCAAAGAAGACATACAGATGGCCAAAAAACACATGAAAAGATGTTCAACATCACTCATTATTAGAGAAATGCAAATCAAAACCACTCTGAGGTACCACCTTACACCAGCCAGAATGGCCATCATCAAAACGTCTACAAACAATAAGTGCTGTGGGGGGAGGGGGGAAAAAGGAACCCTAGTACACTGTTCGTGGGAATGTAAATTGGTGCAAGCACTGTGGAAAGCAGTATGGGGATGCCTCAGAAAACTAAACATGGAACTCCCATTTGATCCAGCAATCCCACTCCTGGGCATCTATCCAGAGAAAACCATGACTTGCAAAGACACATGTACTCTGATGTTCATTGCAGCACTCTATACTATAGCCAAGACATGGTAACAACCTAAATGACCATTTCCGGGGAGTGAATAAGGAAATGTGGTATATATACACAAAATGGAGTATTACTCAGCCATTGAAAGGAAAGAAATAACAGCATTTTTAGCAACATGGATGGACCTAGAAATTATCATGCTAAGTGAAGTCAGCTATACAATGAGACACCAACATCAAATGCTGTCACTTACATGTGGAATCTAAAAAAAGGACACAGTGAACTTCTTTGCAGAACAGATACTGTCTCAGAGACTTTGAAAAACTTATGGTTTCCAAATGAGACAAGTTGGGGAGTGGGGGAATGCACTGAGGTTTTGGGATGGAAATGCTATAAAATTTGATGATTTTTGTACAAGTATAAATGTAATAAAATTCATTGAATGATTTAAAAAAACATCAGTGGGGGATATTAAGAGTATTCTGAGATTTTTAAAAACTTTTGTGAAAACATTAAAAACTCTTGTTTCAGATCTAAATTCATGGGGAAATGAAGGAAACTGAAACTGGTGTTCATTTAGTATACTGTACTATAAAACATTAGAAACAGGTAATTAAAGTTTGTTTAAAAAAACACAAATAGTTTGAACAGTGCTTGCCTTTTTCTTTTCATCATAAAGCATAATAAATACAGAGTGAGCATCTTTTGTTTGCTTTGGCAAATTGTTATCCTTCTTTATAAGTTTGGATCAACTTCCAACATTTTATTTTTTGAGCTCTGAATGTTGTGAATATCTCTGAGATACTTCTCTGAGAATTCCTTGAACGTGAAGATTTTTTTTTACTAGTATCTTTTCTTTTGCAGCATCTTCAATCAGTACCCTCATTGGTGTCAAGAACTTCACCTCCGCTAAGCTCCTGGGGCTATAGATCTAGAGTATCTTGAATAGTGTCACTGTCAACATTCCCACTGGTTATGTGTTTCTTTCGTAACTCATTTATGTTAGATTCAAGTTCACTCTTTGTGCTATTACTTTTGTGTTGTTGACACTTGTATCTCTGATAAGCAGTTGACTCTTTCAGTTATTCATTTTGCCAAATGTCATGTGAATTTATTGCTGGAAGACAAGGAGGCAACAAAACTACATTCTTTGTTGTCTGTGTATGAACTGATACACAGTGATGCACAGTGACCAGTCACCACAGCTTTGGAAGAAGTGATATGATTGGTCACTGATCATGATGTACAACTGTTACGCATGTAATTATATGTTGACTGAAGAATGAGAAGTTTATATTTCTTTCAGTCACAGTTAATATACCATGGTAACTGATAATTTGAACCATGTTCTTGGAGGACTGGTTTTTTGTTTTGTTTTGTTTTGTTTTTATTATTTATTTTTTTCCCACTGTATAGCAAGGGGATCAAGTTATCCTTATATGTATACATTTTTTCCCCCACTCTTTGTTCTGTTGCAATATGAGTATCTAGACATAGTTCTCAATGCTACTCAGCAGGATCTCCTTGTAAATCTATTCTAAGTTGTGTCTGATAATCCCAAGCTCCCGATCCCTTCCACTCTCTCCCTCTTCCATCCGGCAGCCACAAGTCTATTTTCCAAGTCCATGATTTTCTTTTCTGAGGAGATGTTCATTTGTGCTGGATATTAGATTCCAGTTATAAGTGATATCATATGGTATTTGTCTTTGTCTTTCTGGCTCATATCACTCAGTAGGAGATTCTCTAGTTCCATCCATGTTGCTGCAAATGGCATGATGTCATTCCTTTTTATGGCTGAGTAGTATTCCATTGTGTATATATAGCACATCTTCCCAATCCAATCCTCTGTCGATGGACATTTGGGTTGTTTCCATGTCCTGGCTATTGTGACTAGTGCTGCAATGAACATGCGGGTGCACGTGTCTCTTTTAAATAGAGTTTTGTCCGGATAGATGCCCAAGAGTGGGATTGCGGGGTCATATGGAAGGTCTATGTATAGATTTCTAAGGTATCTCCAAACTGTTCTGCATAGTGGCTGTACCAGTTTCCATTCCCACCAACAGTGCAGGAGGGTTCCCTTTTCTCCACAGCCCCTCCAGCCTCCAGCACTTGTTATTTGTGGACTTATTAATGATGGCCATTCTGAGTGGTGTGAGGTGGTATCTCATGGTAGTTTTGATTTGCATTTCTCATAATCAGTGATGTTGAGCATTTTTTCATGTGTTTGTTGGCCATCTGTATATCTTCTTTGGAGAAATGTCTATTCAGGTCTTTTGCCCATTTTTCCATTGGTTGATTGGCTTTTTTGCTGATGAGTTGTAGAAGTTGCTTGCATATCCTAGAGATTAAGCCCTTGTCCGTTGCATCATTTGAAACTATTTTCTCCCATTCTGTAAGTTGTCTTTTTGTTTTCTTTTGGGTTTCCTTTGCTGTGCAAAAGCTTTTCAGTTTGATGAGGTCCCACTGGTTTATTTTTGCTCTTATTTCTGTTGCCTTGGGAGACTGACCTGAGAAAATATTCATGATGTTGATGTCAGAGAGTGTTTTGCCTATGTTCTCTTCTAGGAGTTTGATGGTGTCCTGTCGTATGTTTAAGTCTTTCAGCCATTTTGAGTTTATTTTTGTGCATGGTGTGAGGGTGTGTTCTAGTTTCATTGCTTTGCATGCAGCTGTCCAGGTTTCCCAGCAATGCTTGCTGAATAGACTTTCTTTTTCCCATTTGATGTTCTTGCCTCCCTTGTCGAAGATTAATTGACCATAGGTGTCAGGGTTTATTTCCGGATTCTCTATTCTGTTCCATTGGTCTGTCTGTTTTGGTACCAGTACCACGCTGTTTTGATGACTGTGGCTTTGTAGTATTTCTTGAAGTCTGGGAGAGTTATGCCTCCTGCTTGGTTTTTGTTTCTCAGGATTGCTTTGGCAATTCTGGGTCTTTTGTTGTTCCATATAAATGTTTGGATTGTTTGTTCCAGTTCTGTGCAAAATGTCCTGGGTAATTTGATAGGGATTGCACTGAATGTGTAGATTGCTTTGGGTAGTATGGCCATTTTTACAATATTGATTTTTCCAATCCAGGAACATGGAATATCTTTCCATTTCTTTACACCTTCTTTGATTTCTTTGATTAAAGTTTTATAGTTCTCGGCATATAGGTCCTTTACCTCCTTGGTCAGGTGTATTCTGAGGTATTTGATTTTGTGAGGTGCAATTTTAAAAGGTATTGTATTTTTGTATTCCTTTTCTAATATTTCATTGCTGGTATACAGAAATGCGACTGACTTCTGAATGTTAATCTTATATCCTGCTACTTTGCTGAATTTATGAATCAGTTCAAGTAGTTTTGGGGTTGAGTCCTTAGGGTTTTCTATGTATAGTATCATGTCATCTATGTGCATAGAGTGACAGCTTGATCTCTTCTCTTCCTATATGGATGCCTTTTATTTCTTTGGTTTGTCTAATTGCTGTGGCTAGGATTTCCAAAACGATGTTGAAGAGCAGTGGTGAGAGTGGGCATCCCTGTCTTGTTCCAGATTGGAGTGAGAAGGCTTTCAGTTTTTCCCCACTGAGTATTATATTTGCTGTGGGTTTGTCATAAATGGCTTTGATTATGTTCAGGAATGTTCCCTCTATACCCTCTTTGGCGAGGGTCTTGATCATGAATGGATGTTGGACTTTGTCGAATGCTTTTTCTGCATCTATTGAGATGATCATATGATTTTTGACTTTTTTTTTGTTAATGTGGTGTATGACGTTGATTGATTTGCATATGTTGAACCATCCTTGTGAACCTGGGATGAAGCCTACCTGGCCATGGTGTATGATCTTTTTGATATGTTGTTGGAGTTGGTTGGCTAAAATTTTGTTGAGAATTTTTGTATCTATATTCATCAAAGATATTGGCCAATAGTTTTCTTTTTTGGTGGTATCTCTGTCTGGTTTTGGAATGAGGGTGATGGTGGCATCATAGAATGTCTTTGGGAGTATTCCTTCTTCTTCACCCTTTTGAAAGAGTTTAAGGAGGATGGGCACCAATTCCTCTTTATATGTTTGGTAGAATTCACCTGTGAAGCCATCTGGTCCTGGACTTTTCTTTGTAGGGAGTGTTTTTATGACCTCTTCAGTTTCATTTCTAGTGATGGGTCTGTTCAGTTGGTCTGTTTCTTCTTGATTCAGTTTTGGCAGGCTGTAAGATTCTAGAAAACTGTCCATTTCTTCCAGATTGTCAAACTTGTTGCCATATAGTTGTTCATAGTATTCTCTTATGGTTTTTTGTATTTCTGTAGTATCTGTTGTGATTTCTCCTTTTTCATTTATAATTTTGCTTATTTGGGTTCTTTCTCTCCTCTTTTTAGTGAGTCTTGCCAGGGGTTTGTCAATTTTGTTTACCTTTCCAAAGAACCAGCTCTTGGTTTTATTAATTTTCTCTATTGTTTTTTGAATCTCTATTTTAATGATTTCTTCTTTGATCTGTATAATTTCCTTCCTTCTGCTGACTTTAAGTCTTTTTTGTTCTTCTTTTTCTAATTCATTTAGGTGGAGGGTTAAGTTGTCAATTTGAGATCTTTCTTCTTTTTTGAGAAAGGCCTGTATTGCTATAAATTTCCCTCTGAGCACTGCTTTCGCAGCACCCCATAGGTTTTGAGAGGTTGTGTCTTCATTATCATTTGTTTCAAGGTAGTTTTTAATTTCCTTCTTGACTTCCTCATTGATCCAGTGGTTTTTAGTAGCATGTTGTTTAGTCTCCATGTAGTAGGTTTTTCTCTTTCCTTTTCCCATGGTTGATTTCTAATTTCATGGCATTGTGGTCAGAGAAGATACTTGAGGTAATTTCTATGCTCCTAAATTTAGTGAGGTTAGCTTTGTGTCCCAATATGTGGTCGATTCTTGAGAATGTTCCATGTGCATTTGAGAAGAATGTGTATTCTGCTTTTTTTGGATGTAGTGTCCTGAAGAGATCAATGAAGTCTAACTTTTCTATTGTTTCCTTTAGGATCTCTGTTGCTTTATTAGTTTTCTGTCTAGAGGATCTGTCCATTGATGTGAGGGAGGTATTAAGGTCTCCTACTATGATTGTATTCCCATCAATATCTCCCTTTATGTCTGTTAATATTTGTTGTATGTATCTGGGTGCTCCTGTATTTGGGGCATATATGCTGACGATAGTAACATCCTCTCCTTGGATGGATCCCTTAATCATTAAGTAGTGTCCTTCTTTGTCTTTCTTTATGTCTTTTGTTTTAAAGTCTATTTTGTCTGATATGAGTGTTGCGACTCCTGCTTTTCTGTCATGTCTATTGGCATGAAATATTTTTTCCCACCCTTTCACTTTCAATCTATATGTATCCTTTGTCCTGAGGTGAGTTTCCTGTAGGCAGCATATTGAAGGTTTTTGCCTTTTTATCCACTCAGCCACTCTGTGTCTTTTGATTGGGGCGTTCAGTCCATTGACATTTAAGGTGATAATTGATAGATGATTACTTATTGCCATTTTGAACCTCGTGTTCCAGTTGATTCTATGGTTCTCCATTCTTATTTTCTTTTTTTGGTTGGATGATCTCCGGTTATTATCTGTTTGAGTGGTTTTTTTTTTTTTTTTCATTTTTTTGCGAATGCAGTGTTTGGTTTTGAGTTGTGGTTGCCCTGTTTTTAAAGTATGCTAACCCCTTCCCATAGTTGTGTGTTTTAGCCTGATGGTCCTGTAGTTTCAAACACTTCATTACTATATTAAAATTAAGAAGAGAAACAAACAAACAAACAAACAAAAAGGTCTATTTATTTCCTAACATCCCTTGCCCACATTTTATGATTTCGATGACTCTTTTTTTTTCTTTTAATTTTATTTTGTTTGAAACATGTTCATGATTAAATCTTTATGCTGGCTTATTTAAGTGACTGCTTTCTGATTGTGGTTTCCTCAATCCTAGTTCTTCCTCTTCTTTTTTTTTTTTTCCTTTTTCTTCCCTTTCTTTCCTTCCTTTCTTTTTGGTTTAGAGAAGGCCTTTCAGTATTTGTTTTAGCCTGGGTTTTGTGTTTCTTCATTCTTTTAGTTTTTGTTTGTTGGAAAAAATTTTTATTTCCCCTTCTATTTTACTTGATATTCTTGCTGGATAGAGTATTCTAGGTTGCATATTTTTTCCTTTTAGCACTTTCAATATCTCTTGCCATTCCCTCCTGGCCTGTAGTGTTTCTGTAGAGAAGTCAGCTGATATTCTTATGGGGGTTCCCTTGTAGGTAACATTCTGCTTTTCTTTTGATGCCTTTAGGATCCTCTCTTTATCACTAACTTTTGCCATTTTTATTATGATGTGTCTTGGTGTGGGTCTATTTGGGTTCAACTTGTTTGGGGTCCCCTGTGCTTCCTGTATCCTGAACTCAGTATCCTTTAGATTTGGGAAGTTTCCAGCGATAATTTCTTTAAATATATTTTCCATTCCCTTATCTTTTTCTACTCCTTCTGGAATTCCTATTATGTGTAGATTGGCCTGCTTTGTATTATCCCATAGGTCTCTTATATTGCTTTCCTGTTTTTTTGATTTGGTTTTCTGTCTGCTGACCTGATGGGTGATTTCCATTATTCTATCTTCCACATCACTGATTCGTTCTTCTGCATTATTCATTCTGGTTTTTACTGCCCTTAGTTCAGTTTGCATCTCTGCAAATGAATGTTCTAGTTTTTCTTGGCTCCTCCTTATATTTTCCAGTTCCTTTCTGAGGGTATCTGCATTACTGTTCATATCTTCTCTTAATTCCTTCCATATTTTCACTATTTCTCTTTTGAACTCCAGGTCTGTCAGACTGCAGAGATCTGTTTCATTGCTGACTGTTTTAGGTGAGTTCTCCTGTTGGTTTGACTGGGGGTGGTTTCTCAGCTTCTTCATCTTGCTTGTTTTCTTTTTCCTGGTGCAGTTGTACTCCCCGTGGCCGGGCAGGGTTTGCCTTGTCACTGCTGTGGAATGTTTCCCGAGGGCTGGTGTTGTTGGTCAGTCTTTATTGAGGCAGTGTGGCTTTTCTGGAGTGTTGGCAGGGTAACAGCGTCTCTCTGAAGCAAAGGAGGACTTCCTGAGGGCAGACAGGACTGGGAGATCCACACCACGATGTTAGCAGATTTCACTTGGTCATGCAGAGCTTGCTCTGGTGTTTTTGGGCTGTGGGGCTCTTCTAGGGGGCTGGTGGTGCTGGGCAGCTGTTTTGCAGGAGTGCAGCGCACCCCCCCCCCCAGGGTTGGAGCAGCTATCTGGGTCACTGAGAACCCAAGAGGCTCTTCCCCAGGGCAGTCCGACTCGGAAGGACTGTCCGAGAATTAGGCAGATGTTTTCACTTCCTGGCCTAGCTTGTTCTAGCTTTTCTGGGCTGCAGGCCTTTTCTTGGGGGCTGGTGGTGATTGGTGCTGCTCCACAAGGGTGTTAGCCCCTCCAAAGGGCAAGCAGGCCAGGGCAGGGACAGCCCCTGTGGTGGTAGGCTTCCAGCAAGTGTTGAGGCTAGCCCTCCTGGATGGCAGGCAGCCCCTCATCCGGCATGTATGTAATGGGTGGCAGTGGGGGGGATGCACTGGGAAGCACAACTTTCTGATAGCTAGCGGGCGGGTAAGCTCACTGTGGCGTGGGGAGTATTCAATGGGGGCCCGCCCCTTCTTCTCTCCCCTCCCCAGCACTGGCGCAGACCCGGCTCTTCTCCCAGGTTCCCTCTGATTGGCTTTCCACTTCCCCCGCCCTTAGCATATTGCTCCCTCCCCCTGGGACGCTCTGCTTTCTAGTCTCCCAGGCAGTCTCTGCCCCGTCAAACTTGACAGACCGGTTTCTAGCCTCCCAAGCAGTCTCCGCTCCACCCCACCCTCCCAGCCCTTTCCCAGAGACTAACCTCAGGAGCCAAGGTCTCAGTGCCCAGCCCCCACCCAGGTGTCTCAATTTTTGGTGACTGTGCCCGTAGTTCAGATGATCTGTTCGGTTCTTGCTCTGCTTTTCAGAACTCCAACTTACAGCTACACTCTTCTCTGCATCTGGAGATTCCTCAGGTTTGGTTGATCTTTCCGTCAACCTAGGTGATTTTCCAGGGTGCAGGATCCCTTTCTCTTCTGCAGTTCCTTTTCAGGAGCGTCCGTCCAGTTCGGATTCCCCTTCTCTCACTCTCCTCTTTTCCCTTGTTTTACCTAGTAATGTCATGAACTTCTTGCCGTTATTGGAGCTTAGGTTCTTCTGCCAGCGATTGGTTGCTGTTCTGTGTGAGTTGTTTATCCTGTAGATGTGTTTTTTTTAGTTGCGTTTGTGGGAGAGGGCGAGCATGTCCCCCTACTCTTCCGCCATCTTGCCTCCTCCTCCTAGGACTGGTTTTATTTAACTAAATCATTGTATCTAAAATTTATGTATATGAGAAACATGCAAACAAGGACTGCCTAAATTTATGCAAATTCGACCTTAGAATCCATTTTTATGGGCAGTTGTTCCACATTGCTTATTCTGAATTCGTGATTCTTGCTTTTATCGTCTCATAGTCTTTACCTCGTGCTTTTGATTTTCCTTAAATGTAAATACTGGGTTTTACTTACATTCCTGTTAAGTTTCATCTTATTAGTCTTAGTGTGTGGCTTTCTTTTTAAAACCCAATTGTGCTATCTAGGGAACAAACTGTCCCTTCCAAATTATTCTTTTCACATTGAAGCCATTAATAAGAACATGGCTGGGACAGAGTTGGTACTATGACTCTAAGCTCTCCAGCCATATTTCTCTCATCCTGTTAATCAACCCTTTGAGTAGGAATAGACAACAGATACGAATTTCTCCAAATCTGCTGTCATCCAGCCTGCCTTTTTTGAGCTTGTTCAACAAAGTTAACTTTATAGTGCCTTTCCAAAATTGAAGCATGCATGTTAGCATTGTCTGCTGAAATATCACTCTGGTTACCATATCAAAAAATTATTAACACCACTAATAATACCTTATGTTTATGGTGAATGTTTTACAGTTCATGGATTGTTTTACACATCTCCATTTAAAAACATTTTGTCTTTATAGAGTTGAAAGGCGATGTGGCACATATTATTACCATATTTTCAAAGACAGTAAGTCAGAAAGGTTAAGGTATTTGCTTTCTTCTTCTAGTAAATGGTAGATTCTTGATTCTTTAGTTAAGTCTAGTGTATTTTTTACCACTCAACTTCTCAGATAAAGCACTTATAGAAAACACAAAAAAGAGGGTTTTGGCAGTATTTTTCCCTATGTTGATTTACTTATAATCTCCCCTCCCATGGGGTCTTGTATTAATTTCCTAGGACTGCCATAACAAAGCACCACAGCTGGTGTATTAAACAACAGAAGTTTATTTCTTCCAGCTCCGGAAGCTGGAAGTCCAAGATCAAAGTGTTGGCAGGGCTGGTTGTTTTTGAGAACTGTGAGGGAAGGATCTTGTCCAGGTTTCTCTCCTTGGCTTGTTGATGGCCCTTTTCTCCCAGTGTCTCCTCATATCATTTCTGTATGTATGTCTTTGTCCACATTTACCCTTTTCAGTATGGACATATCCCCATATTGAATTTGGACCCACCCTAATGACCTCATTTTAACTTGATTGTTTCTGTAAAGACCTCATCTCTAAATACAGTCTCATTTGGAGGCACTGGGTGTTTAGGACTTTAACGTATGAATTTTAGGAGACAATTCAACCTATAACAGGTCTCCAAGGCAGATTTCATATTTAAAAATCATGATCAAAGGAACAGGCTTATGTATCCAGTGTAGGCAGAGCATGCCTGTGCTTTCTTATCCATGTCTATGTATCTGATGCAAGCTAATGAATTTATACTTTATGATCAATTGAGATCACCTTTCAAGTTTCAAAAGACAGAGTGGGTGTTATTCCTAAAGTCATTCTCAGTTGTCTGCTTGCTGGCTTTAGTCTCTGAAGATGTCTTTTGTGAGGCAGCTGCTGAAATTATTAGTTTGTTTAATGATTTCAGAATTGAAATGTGTCATTTAACCTTGGCTTTAAGATTTGCACTGAATTTGACTCAGTACTTAGTGATAATTATACATCTATCTAAGCAAACTCCTTATTTCACAAACTGGTTAAGGCATCAAGGGATTCTTAATTTAGGAAACAAATAAATTAGGGAGTAACAGTTTGTACCCCCAAAGCTATCAGGTGCATTAAAGATTGTTAGCACATTACTGACTATAAAAATAAAGGACAAATATGACATCCTTTTAGATTACTGGCATTGGAATACTATCAATGTTTCATCTGTGTCATTCTGTTTTCTCATTGCCTCTACCCTCCTGTAGTTTCACTTCTTGGGTCATTTGGGTGTTCCACAGATTACCATTGTAAGTAATGGTAAATATTTACATGATACATATTTTGCTATTTTGTTATTAAAAAAATAACATTTGATGTGAGTGGAAAATTTGGTTTTGCTTGTATATTCACTCTCATTAAAAAGGAACAGTTATAGGAGTTCCCGTCATGGCTCAATGGTAATGAACCTGACTAGTATCCAGAGGATGTGGGTTTGATCCCTGGCCTTGCTCAGTGGGTTAAGGATCCAGCATTGCTGTGAGGTGTGGTGTAGGTCACAGACACGGCTCAGATATGGTGATGCTGTGGCTGTGGCATAGGCCGGCAGCTGTAGCTCAGATTTGACCCCTGCCTGGGAACTTCCATATGCTGTGGGTGCAGCCCTAAAAAGCAATCAGTTAATAAATGAGAACAGTTGTAACATTTCTATAATGTGTAATGAATGAAAACATAGTGAACCCTTCTGTTATCTTTGAAGCCTCCTATAGGCGTCCCATTTTCTTCTTTTCCATTCTGGCAAAATCATTATCCTAAATTTTACATTTGTCATGTCCTTACTTCTACTTTAAATATTTGTGTTGCTAAACAAATAGACTGTTTAAGTTTCATAGTTAAATTTTAAAAAATTTTGTCATTGCAAAATTATTAAAAGTTGTAATAATAGTATGAAGGACTCTCATATAGTCTTTACCCAGCCTCCCCAGTGTTAACAGTTTACCACATTTGCTTCTTAGTTCTTTCTCACTCTCTCTAGGTATATGTAGATATACATGTGCCAGTATGTACACATGTACTTCGGTGTGTATTTCCTGAAAAAATAAGGATGCTGTCTTACATATCATGTGCAGTCATCTAGATCAGAAAATTGACATAGATACAATTCTATCACATAATCCACAGATCCAAACCTTGCCCATTGGCCCTGTAATATCCTTGTTAGCTTTTTTACCCCTCTTGGTTCAGGATACCCTCCAGAATTACAGCTGCATTTAATTGTCATGTTTCTTTAGCTGCCTTCAATCAGGAATGACAAGGTCTTCAGTCTTTTATCTTTCATGTCTTGGACAATTTTCAAGAATATAGAACAGTTTTTTTTTTTTTAACAAGTATCTCTCAGTTTGGGTTTACCTGATGTTTCTTTTTTTGTCTTTTTGCCATTTCTTGGGCCGCTCCTGTGGCATATGGAGGTTCCCAGGCCAGGGGTCCAATTGGAGCTGCAGCTGCTGGCCTTTGCCAGAGCCACAGCAACACAGGATCCGAGCCGCGTCTGCAACCTACACCACTGCTCACGGCAATGCCAGATCCTTAAGTCACTGAGCAAGGCCAGGGATCAAACCTGCAACCTCATGGTTCCTAGTCAGATTCATTAACCACTGAGCCACGAGGGGAACTCCTACCTGATGTTTCTTATTGATATGCAGTTTTTGGCAGGAATGACACTGTGTTCTTCTCAATGCATTATATCAAGAGGCACATGACCTTGATTTATTCAATTGGTCTTTATATATATATACTCTTTTTAAAAATATTTTCCATCATGGTCTATTCGAAGAGATTGGATATAGTTCCCTATGCTATACAATAGGACCTTATTGTCTATCCACTCTAAATGTAATAGTTTGGATCTGTTAATCGCAAACTCCCAGTCTATCCCACTTCTTCCTACCTCTCCCTTGACAGCCACAAGTCTGTTCTCTATGTCTCTCTTTCTGTTTTGTAGATAGGTTCATTTGTGCCTTATTTTATTTTTTATTTTTTTATTTTATTTTATTTTGCTTTTTAGGGCCGCATCAGCGGCATGTGGAGGTTCCCAGGCTAGGGATCTAATCAGAGCTGTAGCTGCTGGTCTATACCATGGCTACAGCAATGCCAGATCTGAGCTGCATCTGTGACCTACACCACAGCTCATGGCAATGCTGGATTCTTAACCCACTGAGCAAGGCCAGGGATTGAACCTGCAACCTCACGGTTTCTGCTTGTATTTGTTTCCGCTGTGCCACGATGGGAACTCCTGTGCCTTATTTTAGATTCCACATGTAGGTGCTGTCATACGGTATTTATCCTTCTCTTTCTGACTTACTTCACTTAGTATGATAATCTCTAGTTGCATCCATTTTGCTGTGAATGCATTATTTCATTATTTTTTATGGTTGAGTAGTATTCCATTGTGTATATGTACCACATCTTTTGTATCCATTCACTGTTTGATATACATTTAGGTTGTTTCCATGTCTTAGCTATTGTGACTAGTGCTGCTATGTGAACATATGGGTGCATTTATCTTTTTGAAGTATAATTTTTTCCAGATACATGCCCATGAGTGGGATTGCTGGATCATATGGTAGTTCTATATTTAGTTTTCTGAGGAACTTACATACTATTTTCCATAGTGGTGGTACCAATTTACATTCCTGCCAACAGTGTAGGAGGGCTCCCTTTTCTCCACACCCTCTCTGGCACTTGTTATTTGTAAACTTATTAATGATGGCCATTCTCACCAATGTGAGGTGGTACCTCATTGTAGTTTTGATTTGCATTTCTCTAATAATTAGTGATGTTGAACATTTTTTCATGTGCCCGTTGGCCATCTGTATATCTTCTTTGGAGAAATGTCTATTCAGGTCTTTTGCCCATTTTTCCATTGGTTGATTGGCTTTTTTTCTGTTGAGTTGTATAAATTGCTTGTATATTTTGGAGATTAAACCCTTGGGGATTGCATCATTTGCAACTATTTTCTCCCATTCCATAGGTTGTCTTTTCAATTTTAATGGTTTCCTTTGCTGTGCAAAAGCTTGTAAGTTTGATTAGGTCCCATTGGTTTATTTTTATTTCTACTGCCTTGGGAGACTGACCTAATAAAACATTTGTACATTTTATATCAGAGAATGTTTAGCCTATGTTTTCTTCTAGCAGTTTTATGGTGTCATGTCTTATGTTGAAGAATTTAAGCTATTTTGAGTTTATTTTTGTGCATGGCATGAGGGTATGTTCTGGTTTCATTGATTTACATGTAGCTGTCCGCTTTTGCCAGCACCACTTGATGAAGAGCCTGTTTTTCCCATTATATATTCTTGCTTCCTTTGTCAAAGATTAATTGATGATAGGTGTGCAGGTTTATTTCTGGGCTGTATATTTTGTTCCATTGATCCCTATGTCTGTTTTTTTACCAACACCACACTGCTTTGATTACTGTAGCTTTGTATTATTATCTGAAGCCTGTCCCATTATTCTTGATTTTAACTTTATTCATGTGATTAAAGTGGTATTTACCAGGTTTTTTCCACTGTAAAGTTACTTTTTTCCCTCTGTAAAATAAATTTTGTGGGAGATATGTTGAAATTATCTAAATATCCTGTACCTCAATAAATTTTCACCCACTAGTTCTAACATTCATTGATGATTTTTACAGAAATCATTTATTACAATGATGGTTGCCAAATGCTTATCTGCTAATTCTATCATTCTTTCCATGTGTATTAGCTGGTATTCTACTATAGGGAAGAACACTCCTTTATTCATTCATTCACTTACTTAGACTCATGGATTCCTATTTTATTCTTGGGGTTTTAATTAATTTCTATTATTATTTATTTTGATGCTCAGGTTGGCCTATATTTGGCTAGCAGGAGCTTCTTCAAGATGGCTCCTGTGTGTTTTTTACCCTTGTCCAATTATATCTTTAGCACTTCCACACCTTTGATACACAATTTTATTCCATATTTATCTGATACTTTTTGCTCCAGCTCTAGAGTAATTTTGGTTCTTTATAGTAGTGTAGAATGGTATATAGAAACCAGGATCTGAGCATTAGGGGTGCTGATTAATATAGGATATTCTTGTTACTAGGCCCTTTTAGCAAATAGAGCTAGGAAGGATAGACAGAGTTGCACACAAAAATATTTCTCTTCTTGGTCATTTGGGTGTTCCACAGATTACCAATGTGAGCATTTCATATGATATGGATTTTTGTAAATTTTATTGATGGATAGTTAACTTACAATGTTATGTTAGTTTCCGGTGTATAGCAACTGGAATCATTTTTTATACATATATATGTAGAATCTGAAAAAGAATATGTATATATATATACACAGACATATATATGTTCACATATATGTGTGTGTATGTATGCATGTGTGTGTATGTGTATATATATATATATGAAAAACTGATTGGCTATCTATCCATTATATATACATATGTATGTGTATATGTCCTTTCTTTTTCAGATTCTACTCTCATATAGGCCATCACAGAGTACTGAGTAGATTTCCCTGTGCTATACAGTAGGTCCCTGTTACCCATAGATTCTGTATACAGTAGTGTGTATATGCCCATCCCAACCTCCCAATTTATACCTCCCCACATTTCCCCCCAATAACCATAAGTTTGGTTTCAAAACCTTTGAGTCTGTTTATGTCTTGTGAATAAGTTCTTTTGTATCATTTTTAAATTAGACTCTACATATTAATGATCTCATATGATATTTGTCTTTCTCTGTCTTACTTAGTTTGATAATCTCTAGGACCCTCCATGTTGCTGCAAATGGCATCATTTTTTTTCCCCTATGGCTGAGTAATATTCCAGTGTACATATGTACTACGTCTTCTTTATCCATTCCTCTTTTTTTTGGCCACTTAGGTTGATTCCATGTCTTGGCTATTACAAATAGTGATGCAATGAACATTTGGGGTGCCTGTTACCTTTCAAATTATGGTTTTCTCTGGATAGTTGCCCAGAAGTGGGATTGCTGGGTCATATGGTATTTCTATATTTAGTTTTTTAAGGAACCTCCCTACTGTCCTCCATAGTGGTTACACTAATTTACATTCTCATCAACAGTGTTGGAGTGTTCCCTTTTTCCACACCCTCTCTAGCATTTATTGTTTGTAGGCTTTTTGATGATGGCTATTCCGATTAGTGTGAGGTGATACATTGTTCTAGTTTTGATTTGCATTTCTCTAATAATTAGTGATGTTGAGAATGTTTTCATGTGTTTTTTGACCATCATATGATATGGATTTTGATGTTTTAAAATAATATTTATTGTGAACAGAGCCCATGTGTATGTGTGGGGGTGCATATACCTGTGTACGTGTGTGTGTATACACATATACATGCATACACACATATATCCTTCTTAGCTCTGTGTGCATGTGTGTGTACATATATATACTTGTTTATTTATTGATATACCTAAATTAAAAGCCATGAGTTGACACAAATACCTCCAGTTCAAATCCAATATGAGAGAATTTGTTTTAGCCTTTCCCTTTCCCATTTTTGAAATGCCTTTCTTAGGAGCCTGGCTCTCATTATTCATAATATATTTACATACCTGCTTATTACCCTCAATGTCCTGACTGGTGTCCTGACCCTGGTGGCTGTCTCCTCACCTACATCTCTGCCTGCTTAACCTGGCTCCTTGACTCTATACTTCTCCAGTTCCAGTTCCCTTGGCCATATTAGCCTTCTCAGTCTCGACCATCCCCTTAGTCCCAACTGCCTCCATATTCCTGGACCTAGCTGGCCCACCAACCTGGGCTATATTGAGAGAAGGGAAGGAAGTGGAAAGACACCAAGAAATATTTTATAAAGACAAGGAAAGGGAAATGGAGAGCCATTTTATTTATTTCTGTGTGAAAGATAGTTTTAAAATATATAGCATAGTGCTCAATAGCCCTTACATTGAGGCCAACTGTGATTCAAATTCTAAATTTACTTCCCACTAGCTGGGTATTTAATATCTCTGTGCCTTAAATTTCTCACCTATAAAATGGGACTAGTAATAATACCTGCTTCCTAGGATTCTTGTGAGGTTTAAGTGAGTTACTATGTTCAAAGTGTGTAGACAATGCTTTGCACACAGTAAGTACATTTAAGTATTTTTATTATTATCAGACACCCTATCATTGTGAAATATGTTGCTTTTTTCTAATAAAAATTACTAAATAGCAGTGAATCATTGGTGATGTCATCAATGGAGATTAGAAAAATTACTAAAGTTACTTTTTCATCTTTCAGCAAGTATGTGTTTTCCACAGCAAAATGGGGCTTGTAAGGCAGCCAGAATTGGTACTTTCCTAAGAGGTTTTCTTTAATCATACTTGTGGCATTGGAAGTTATTGGGTCAGGGATTGAACCTGCATCACAGTAACAAGCCAAGCTGCTGCAGTGACAACACCAGATCTTTAACCTGCTGCAGCACAAAAGAACTCCTCCAGGAGTATTTTTTTTTTCCCAGGCTCTGAAGTTAAAGTAAAAATTAATAAAAGTGATTGCAAATTGAAAACCAATCATATATTAAGATAAATCTTAGAAATATTAGTGAAAGCTACTGGGTTGGTTTTCAAATGATACAATTTTAATTTGCATGCACCTTTTTAGGAGTCTGCATCCGATGTTGGCAATCTGTAGCCCACATATCAAATCCAGCCCACTATCTCATTTTTTTAATTTATTTTTTATTACTCAATAAAGTTATTACATTTATAGTTGTACAATGATCATCACAATCCAATATTATAGGATTTCCATCCCACAACCCCAGTGCATACCCCAAACCCTGAACTGTCTCCTTTGGAAACCATAAGTTTTCAAAGACTGTGAGTCAGTATCTGTTCTGCAAAGAAGTTCATTGTGTCCTTTTTTCAGGTTCCACATGTCAGTGAAAGCGTTTGATGTTGGTGTCTCATTGTATGGCTGACTTCACTTAGCATGATAATTTATGGCTCCATCCGTGTTGCTAAAAATGCTGGTATTTCGGAGTTCCCGTCTTGGCGCAGTGGTTAATGAATCCAACTAGGAACCATGAGGCTGCGGGTTCGGTCCCTACCCTTGCTCAGTGGGTTAACGATCTGGCATTGCTGTGAGCTGTGGTGTAGGCTGCAGATGCAGCTCAGATCCCGCGTTGCTGTGGCTCTGGCGTAGGCCGGTGGCTACAGCTCCAATTGGACCCCTAGCCTGGGAACCTCCATATGCCGCAGGGAGTGGCCCAAGAAATAGCAAAAAAAGACAAAAAAAAAGGCTGGTATTTCATTCCTTTTAATGGCTGAATAATATTCCATTGTGTATATGTACCACATTTTCCTTATGCACTCCTCTGTCAATGGACATTTAGGTGTTTCCATGTCTTGGCTATTGCAAATAGTGCTGCAGTGAACATCGGAGTACATGTGTCTTTGCGAGTCATGGTTTTCTCTGGATAGATGCCCAGGAGTGGGATTGCTGGATCAAATGGGAGTTCCATGTTTAGTTTTCTGAGGCATCCCCATACTGCTTTTAAACAGTGGTTGCACCAATTTACATTCCCATCAACAGTGTACTAGGGTTCCCTTTTCTCCACAGCCCCTCCAGCCTCCAGCACTTGTTATTTGTGGACTTATTAATGATGGCCATTCTGGCTGGTGTAAGATGGTATCTCAGAGTGGTTTTGATTTGCATTTCTCTAATAATGAGTGATGTTGAACACCTTTTCATGTGTCTTTTGGCCATCTGTACGTCTTCTTTGGAGAACTGTCTGGTTAGATCTTCTGCCCATTTTTTGATGGGGTTGTTTTTTTTTTGGTATGGAGCTGCAGAAGGTGTTTATAAATTTTGGAGATTAATCCCTGGTCAGTCGATTCATTTGCAACTGTTTTCTTCCAATCTGTGGGTTGTCTTCTCGTTTTGTTTAGGGTTTCCTTTGCTGCGCAGAAATGTTTAAGTTTGATTAGGTCCCATTTGTTTACTTTTGTTTTTACTGTCATCACTCTTAAGAGGTGGAGCCGAGAAGGTATTGCTGTTGTTTATGTCAGAGAGTGTTTGGCGTATGTTTTCCTCTAAGGGTTTTATATTATCTGGTCTTATATCTAGGTCTTTAATCTATTTTGAGTTTATTTTTGTGTATGGTGTTAGGGAGTGTTCTAATTTCATTCTTTTCCATGTGGCTGTCCAGTTTTCCCAGCACCACTTATGGAACAGGCTGTCTTTTCTCCATTGTATATTCTTGCCTCCTCTGTCATAGATTAGTTGGCTGTAGGTGTTTGGGTTTAGTTCTGGGCATTCTATCCTGTTCCACTGGTCTATATATCTGTCTTTGTGCCAGTACCATATGGTTTTGATGATTGTTGCTTTGTAGTGTAGTCTGAAGTCAGGGGGCCTGATTCCTCCAGCTCCATTTTTCTTTTTCAGGATGTCTTTGGCTGTTCTGGGTCTTTTGTGCTTCCAAACAAACTTCAAAATACTTTGTTTGAGTTCTGTGCAAAATGTCCTTGGTACTTTGATAGGGATTGCATTGAATCTGTAGATTGCCTTGGGTAGTAGAGTCATTTTGATAATAATGACTCTTCCAATCCACGAGCATGGTATGTCTTTCCGTCTGTTTGTGTCATCTTTGATTTCTTTCATCAGTGTTTTAAAGTTTTCCGAGTACAGGTCTTTTGTCTCTTTAGGTAGGTTCATTCCTAAGTATTTTATTCTTTTGGATGCAATGGTAAATGGGATTGCTTCCCTACTTTCTCTTTCTGAACTTTCCTTGTTAGTATACAGAAATGCTGTCGATTTCTGTGTATTGATTTTGTATCCTGCGACTTTGCCAAATTCGTGGATGAGCTCTAACAGTTTTCTGGTAGAGACTTTAGGATTCTCTAGGCATAGTGTCATGTCATCTGCAAATGGTGATAATTTTACTTCTTCCTTTCCAATTTGTATTCCTTTTATCTCTTTTACTTCTCTGATTGTCGTGGTTATGAGTTCTAAAACTATGTTGAAGAGTAGTGGCGAGAGCGGACATTCTTGTCTTGTTCCTGATCTCAGTGGGAATTCTTTCAGCTGTTCACCCTGAGAATGTTCGCTGTGGGTTTGTCATACATGGTCTTTATCATGTTGAGGTAGGTTCCCGTTATGCCCACTTTCTGAATGGTTTTTATCAGAAATGGGTGTTGGATTTTGTCAAAGGCTTAATTAAACTTAAAATTTTCCCCACAGCAAAGGAAACCCTAAACAAAACAGAAAGACATCCCACAGAATGGGAGAAAATATTTGCAAAGGAAGCGACTGACAAGGGATTACTATCCAGAATTTAGAAACACCTTCTTCAGGTCCATACCAAAAAAACAAACAACCCCATCAAAAAATGGGCAGAAGATCTAAACAGACAGTTCTCCAAAGAAGACATACAGATGGCCAAAAAACACATGAAAAGATGTTCAACATCACTCATTATTAGAGAAATGCAAATCAAAACCACTCTGAGGTACCACCTTACACCAGCCAGAATGGCCATCATCAAAACGTCTACAAACAATAAGTGCTGTGGGGGGAGGGGGGAAAAAGGAACCCTAGTACACTGTTCGTGGGAATGTAAATTGGTGCAAGCACTGTGGAAAGCAGTATGGGGATGCCTCAGAAAACTAAACATGGAACTCCCATTTGATCCAGCAATCCCACTCCTGGGCATCTATCCAGAGAAAACCATGACTTGCAAAGACACATGTACTCTGATGTTCATTGCAGCACTCTATACTATAGCCAAGACATGGTAACAACCTAAATGACCATTTCCGGGGAGTGAATAAGGAAATGTGGTATATATACACAAAATGGAGTATTACTCAGCCATTGAAAGGAAAGAAATAACAGCATTTTTAGCAACATGGATGGACCTAGAAATTATCATGCTAAGTGAAGTCAGCTATACAATGAGACACCAACATCAAATGCTGTCACTTACATGTGGAATCTAAAAAAAGGACACAGTGAACTTCTTTGCAGAACAGATACTGTCTCAGAGACTTTGAAAAACTTATGGTTTCCAAATGAGACAAGTTGGGGAGTGGGGGAATGCACTGAGGTTTTGGGATGGAAATGCTATAAAATTTGATGATTTTTGTACAAGTATAAATGTAATAAAATTCATTGAATGATTTAAAAAAACATCAGTGGGGGATATTAAGAGTATTCTGAGATTTTTAAAAACTTTTGTGAAAACATTAAAAACTCTTGTTTCAGATCTAAATTCATGGGGAAATGAAGGAAACTGAAACTGGTGTTCATTTAGTATACTGTACTATAAAACATTAGAAACAGGTAATTAAAGTTTGTTTAAAAAAACACAAATAGTTTGAACAGTGCTTGCCTTTTTCTTTTCATCATAAAGCATAATAAATACAGAGTGAGCATCTTTTGTTTGCTTTGGCAAATTGTTATCCTTCTTTATAAGTTTGGATCAACTTCCAACATTTTATTTTTTGAGCTCTGAATGTTGTGAATATCTCTGAGATACTTCTCTGAGAATTCCTTGAACGTGAAGATTTTTTTTTTACTAGTATCTTTTCTTTTGCAGCATCTTCAATCAGTACCCTCATTGGTGTCAAGAACTTCACCTCCGCTAAGCTCCTGGGGCTATAGATCTAGAGTATCTTGAATAGTGTCACTGTCAACATTCCCACTGGTTATGTGTTTCTTTCGTAACTCATTTATGTTAGATTCAAGTTCACTCTTTGTGCTATTACTTTTGTGTTGTTGACACTTGTATCTCTGATAAGCAGTTGACTCTTTCAGTTATTCATTTTGCCAAATGTCATGTGAATTTATTGCTGGAAGACAAGGAGGCAACAAAACTACATTCTTTGTTGTCTGTGTATGAACTGATACACAGTGATGCACAGTGACCAGTCACCACAGCTTTGGAAGAAGTGATATGATTGGTCACTGATCATGATGTACAACTGTTACGCATGTAATTATATGTTGACTGAAGAATGAGAAGTTTATATTTCTTTCAGTCACAGTTAATATACCATGGTAACTGATAATTTGAACCATGTTCTTGGAGGACTGGTTTTTTGTTTTGTTTTGTTTTGTTTTTATTATTTATTTTTTTCCCACTGTATAGCAAGGGGATCAAGTTATCCTTATATGTATACATTTTTTCCCCCACTCTTTGTTCTGTTGCAATATGAGTATCTAGACATAGTTCTCAATGCTACTCAGCAGGATCTCCTTGTAAATCTATTCTAAGTTGTGTCTGATAATCCCAAGCTCCCGATCCCTTCCACTCTCTCCCTCTTCCATCCGGCAGCCACAAGTCTATTTTCCAAGTCCATGATTTTCTTTTCTGAGGAGATGTTCATTTGTGCTGGATATTAGATTCCAGTTATAAGTGATATCATATGGTATTTGTCTTTGTCTTTCTGGCTCATATCACTCAGTAGGAGATTCTCTAGTTCCATCCATGTTGCTGCAAATGGCATGATGTCATTCCTTTTTATGGCTGAGTAGTATTCCATTGTGTATATATAGCACATCTTCCCAATCCAATCCTCTGTCGATGGACATTTGGGTTGTTTCCATGTCCTGGCTATTGTGACTAGTGCTGCAATGAACATGCGGGTGCACGTGTCTCTTTTAAGTAGAGTTTTGTCCGGATAGATGCCCAAGAGTGGGATTGCGGGGTCATATGGAAGGTCTATGTATAGATTTCTAAGGTATCTCCAAACTGTTCTGCATAGTGGCTGTACCAGTTTCCATTCCCACCAACAGTGCAGGAGGGTTCCCTTTTCTCCACAGCCCCTCCAGCCTCCAGCACTTGTTATTTGTGGACTTATTAATGATGGCCATTCTGAGTGGTGTGAGGTGGTATCTCATGGTAGTTTTGATTTGCATTTCTCATAATCAGTGATGTTGAGCATTTTTTCATGTGTTTGTTGGCCATCTGTATATCTTCTTTGGAGAAATGTCTATTCAGGTCTTTTGCCCATTTTTCCATTGGTTGATTGGCTTTTTTGCTGATGAGTTGTAGAAGTTGCTTGCATATCCTAGAGATTAAGCCCTTGTCCGTTGCATCATTTGAAACTATTTTCTCCCATTCTGTAAGTTGTCTTTTTGTTTTCTTTTGGGTTTCCTTTGCTGTGCAAAAGCTTTTCAGTTTGATGAGGTCCCACTGGTTTATTTTTGCTCTTATTTCTGTTGCCTTGGGAGACTGACCTGAGAAAATATTCATGATGTTGATGTCAGAGAGTGTTTTGCCTATGTTCTCTTCTAGGAGTTTGATGGTGTCCTGTCGTATGTTTAAGTCTTTCAGCCATTTTGAGTTTATTTTTGTGCATGGTGTGAGGGTGTGTTCTAGTTTCATTGCTTTGCATGCAGCTGTCCAGGTTTCCCAGCAATGCTTGCTGAATAGACTTTCTTTTTCCCATTTGATGTTCTTGCCTCCCTTGTCGAAGATTAATTGACCATAGGTGTCAGGGTTTATTTCCGGATTCTCTATTCTGTTCCATTGGTCTGTCTGTTTTGGTACCAGTACCACGCTGTTTTGATGACTGTGGCTTTGTAGTATTTCTTGAAGTCTGGGAGAGTTATGCCTCCTGCTTGGTTTTTGTTTCTCAGGATTGCTTTGGCAATTCTGGGTCTTTTGTTGTTCCATATAAATGTTTGGATTGTTTGTTCCAGTTCTGTGCAAAATGTCCTGGGTAATTTGATAGGGATTGCACTGAATGTGTAGATTGCTTTGGGTAGTATGGCCATTTTTACAATATTGATTTTTCCAATCCAGGAACATGGAATATCTTTCCATTTCTTTACACCTTCTTTGATTTCTTTGATTAAAGTTTTATAGTTCTCGGCATATAGGTCCTTTACCTCCTTGGTCAGGTGTATTCTGAGGTATTTGATTTTGTGAGGTGCAATTTTAAAAGGTATTGTATTTTTGTATTCCTTTTCTAATATTTCATTGCTGGTATACAGAAATGCGACTGACTTCTGAATGTTAATCTTATATCCTGCTACTTTGCTGAATTTATGAATCAGTTCAAGTAGTTTTGGGGTTGAGTCCTTAGGGTTTTCTATGTATAGTATCATGTCATCTATGTGCATAGAGTGACAGCTTGATCTCTTCTCTTCCTATATGGATGCCTTTTATTTCTTTGGTTTGTCTAATTGCTGTGGCTAGGATTTCCAAAACGATGTTGAAGAGCAGTGGTGAGAGTGGGCATCCCTGTCTTGTTCCAGATTGGAGTGAGAAGGCTTTCAGTTTTTCCCCACTGAGTATTATATTTGCTGTGGGTTTGTCATAAATGGCTTTGATTATGTTCAGGAATGTTCCCTCTATACCCTCTTTGGCGAGGGTCTTGATCATGAATGGATGTTGGACTTTGTCGAATGCTTTTTCTGCATCTATTGAGATGATCATATGATTTTTGACTTTTTTTTTGTTAATGTGGTGTATGACGTTGATTGATTTGCATATGTTGAACCATCCTTGTGAACCTGGGATGAAGCCTACCTGGCCATGGTGTATGATCTTTTTGATATGTTGTTGGAGTTGGTTGGCTAAAATTTTGTTGAGAATTTTTGTATCTATATTCATCAAAGATATTGGCCAATAGTTTTCTTTTTTGGTGGTATCTCTGTCTGGTTTTGGAATGAGGGTGATGGTGGCATCATAGAATGTCTTTGGGAGTATTCCTTCTTCTTCACCCTTTTGAAAGAGTTTAAGGAGGATGGGCACCAATTCCTCTTTATATGTTTGGTAGAATTCACCTGTGAAGCCATCTGGTCCTGGACTTTTCTTTGTAGGGAGTGTTTTTATGACCTCTTCAGTTTCATTTCTAGTGATGGGTCTGTTCAGTTGGTCTGTTTCTTCTTGATTCAGTTTTGGCAGGCTGTAAGATTCTAGAAAACTGTCCATTTCTTCCAGATTGTCAAACTTGTTGCCATATAGTTGTTCATAGTATTCTCTTATGGTTTTTTGTATTTCTGTAGTATCTGTTGTGATTTCTCCTTTTTCATTTATAATTTTGCTTATTTGGGTTCTTTCTCTCCTCTTTTTAGTGAGTCTTGCCAGGGGTTTGTCAATTTTGTTTACCTTTCCAAAGAACCAGCTCTTGGTTTTATTAATTTTCTCTATTGTTTTTTGAATCTCTATTTTAATGATTTCTTCTTTGATCTGTATAATTTCCTTCCTTCTGCTGACTTTAAGTCTTTTTTGTTCTTCTTTTTCTAATTCATTTAGGTGGAGGGTTAAGTTGTCAATTTGAGATCTTTCTTCTTTTTTGAGAAAGGCCTGTATTGCTATAAATTTCCCTCTGAGCACTGCTTTCGCAGCACCCCATAGGTTTTGAGAGGTTGTGTCTTCATTATCATTTGTTTCAAGGTAGTTTTTAATTTCCTTCTTGACTTCCTCATTGATCCAGTGGTTTTTAGTAGCATGTTGTTTAGTCTCCATGTAGTAGGTTTTTTCTCTTTCCTTTTCCCATGGTTGATTTCTAATTTCATGGCATTGTGGTCAGAGAAGATACTTGAGGTAATTTCTATGCTCCTAAATTTAGTGAGGTTAGCTTTGTGTCCCAATATGTGGTCGATTCTTGAGAATGTTCCATGTGCATTTGAGAAGAATGTGTATTCTGCTTTTTTTGGATGTAGTGTCCTGAAGAGATCAATGAAGTCTAACTTTTCTATTGTTTCCTTTAGGATCTCTGTTGCTTTATTAGTTTTCTGTCTAGAGGATCTGTCCATTGATGTGAGGGAGGTATTAAGGTCTCCTACTATGATTGTATTCCCATCAATATCTCCCTTTATGTCTGTTAATATTTGTTGTATGTATCTGGGTGCTCCTGTATTTGGGGCATATATGCTGACGATAGTAACATCCTCTCCTTGGATGGATCCCTTAATCATTAAGTAGTGTCCTTCTTTGTCTTTCTTTATGTCTTTTGTTTTAAAGTCTATTTTGTCTGATATGAGTGTTGCGACTCCTGCTTTTCTGTCATGTCTATTGGCATGAAATATTTTTTCCCACCCTTTCACTTTCAATCTATATGTATCCTTTGTCCTGAGGTGAGTTTCCTGTAGGCAGCATATTGAAGGTTTTTGCCTTTTTATCCACTCAGCCACTCTGTGTCTTTTGATTGGGGCGTTCAGTCCATTGACATTTAAGGTGATAATTGATAGATGATTACTTATTGCCATTTTGAACCTCGTGTTCCAGTTGATTCTATGGTTCTCCATTCTTATTTTCTTTTTTTGGTTGGATGATCTCCGGTTATTATCTGTTTGAGTGGTTTTTTTTTTTTTTTCATTTTTTGCGAATGCAGTGTTTGGTTTTGAGTTGTGGTTGCCCTGTTTTTAAAGTATGCTAACCCCTTCCCATAGTTGTGTGTTTTAGCCTGATGGTCCTGTAGTTTCAAACACTTCATTACTATATTAAAATTAAGAAGAGAAACAAACAAACAAACAAACAAAAAGGTCTATTTATTTCCTAACATCCCTTGCCCACATTTTATGATTTCGATGACTCTTTTTTTTTCTTTTTAATTTTATTTTGTTTGAAACATGTTCATGATTAAATCTTTATGCTGGCTTATTTAAGTGACTGCTTTCTGATTGTGGTTTCCTCAATCCTAGTTCTTCCTCTTCTTTTTTTTTTTTTCCTTTTTCTTCCCTTTCTTTCCTTCCTTTCTTTTTGGTTTAGAGAAGGCCTTTCAGTATTTGTTTTAGCCTGGGTTTTGTGTTTCTTCATTCTTTTAGTTTTTGTTTGTTGGAAAAAATTTTTATTTCCCCTTCTATTTTACTTGATATTCTTGCTGGATAGAGTATTCTAGGTTGCATATTTTTTCCTTTTAGCACTTTCAATATCTCTTGCCATTCCCTCCTGGCCTGTAGTGTTTCTGTAGAGAAGTCAGCTGATATTCTTATGGGGGTTCCCTTGTAGGTAACATTCTGCTTTTCTTTTGATGCCTTTAGGATCCTCTCTTTATCACTAACTTTTGCCATTTTTATTATGATGTGTCTTGGTGTGGGTCTATTTGGGTTCAACTTGTTTGGGGTCCCCTGTGCTTCCTGTATCCTGAACTCAGTATCCTTTAGATTTGGGAAGTTTCCAGCGATAATTTCTTTAAATATATTTTCCATTCCCTTATCTTTTTCTACTCCTTCTGGAATTCCTATTATGTGTAGATTGGCCTGCTTTGTATTATCCCATAGGTCTCTTATATTGCTTTCCTGTTTTTTTGATTTGGTTTTCTGTCTGCTGACCTGATGGGTGATTTCCATTATTCTATCTTCCACATCACTGATTCGTTCTTCTGCATTATTCATTCTGGTTTTTACTGCCCTTAGTTCAGTTTGCATCTCTGCAAATGAATGTTCTAGTTTTTCTTGGCTCCTCCTTATATTTTCCAGTTCCTTTCTGAGGGTATCTGCATTACTGTTCATATCTTCTCTTAATTCCTTCCATATTTTCACTATTTCTCTTTTGAACTCCAGGTCTGTCAGACTGCAGAGATCTGTTTCATTGCTGACTGTTTTAGGTGAGTTCTCCTGTTGGTTTGACTGGGGGTGGTTTCTCAGCTTCTTCATCTTGCTTGTTTTCTTTTTCCTGGTGCAGTTGTACTCCCCGTGGCCGGGCAGGGTTTGCCTTGTCACTGCTGTGGAATGTTTCCCGAGGGCTGGTGTTGTTGGTCAGTCTTTATTGAGGCAGTGTGGCTTTTCTGGAGTGTTGGCAGGGTAACAGCGTCTCTCTGAAGCAAAGGAGGACTTCCTGAGGGCAGACAGGACTGGGAGATCCACACCACGATGTTAGCAGATTTCACTTGGTCATGCAGAGCTTGCTCTGGTGTTTTTGGGCTGTGGGGCTCTTCTAGGGGGCTGGTGGTGCTGGGCAGCTGTTTTGCAGGAGTGCAGCGCACCCCCCCCCCCAGGGTTGGAGCAGCTATCTGGGTCACTGAGAACCCAAGAGGCTCTTCCCCAGGGCAGTCCGACTCGGAAGGACTGTCCGAGAATTAGGCAGATGTTTTCACTTCCTGGCCTAGCTTGTTCTAGCTTTTCTGGGCTGCAGGCCTTTTCTTGGGGGCTGGTGGTGATTGGTGCTGCTCCACAAGGGTGTTAGCCCCTCCAAAGGGCAAGCAGGCCAGGGCAGGGACAGCCCCTGTGGTGGTAGGCTTCCAGCAAGTGTTGAGGCTAGCCCTCCTGGATGGCAGGCAGCCCCTCATCCGGCATGTATGTAATGGGTGGCAGTGGGGGGGATGCACTGGGAAGCACAACTTTCTGATAGCTAGCGGGCGGGTAAGCTCACTGTGGCGTGGGGAGTATTCAATGGGGGCCCGCCCCTTCTTCTCTCCCCTCCCCAGCACTGGCGCAGACCCGGCTCTTCTCCCAGGTTCCCTCTGATTGGCTTTCCACTTCCCCCGCCCTTAGCATATTGCTCCCTCCCCCTGGGACGCTCTGCTTTCTAGTCTCCCAGGCAGTCTCTGCCCCGTCAAACTTGACAGACCGGTTTCTAGCCTCCCAAGCAGTCTCCGCTCCACCCCACCCTCCCAGCCCTTTCCCAGAGACTAACCTCAGGAGCCAAGGTCTCAGTGCCCAGCCCCCACCCAGGTGTCTCAATTTTTGGTGACTGTGCCCGTAGTTCAGATGATCTGTTCGGTTCTTGCTCTGCTTTTCAGAACTCCAACTTACAGCTACACTCTTCTCTGCATCTGGAGATTCCTCAGGTTTGGTTGATCTTTCCGTCAACCTAGGTGATTTTCCAGGGTGCAGGATCCCTTTCTCTTCTGCAGTTCCTTTTCAGGAGCGTCCGTCCAGTTCGGATTCCCCTTCTCTCACTCTCCTCTTTTCCCTTGTTTTACCTAGTAATGTCATGAACTTCTTGCCGTTATTGGAGCTTAGGTTCTTCTGCCAGCGATTGGTTGCTGTTCTGTGTGAGTTGTTTATCCTGTAGATGTGTTTTTTTTAGTTGCGTTTGTGGGAGAGGGCGAGCATGTCCCCCTACTCTTCCGCCATCTTGCCTCCTCCTCCTAGGACTGGTTTTATTTAACTAAATCATTGTATCTAAAATTTATGTATATGAGAAACATGCAAACAAGGACTGCCTAAATTTATGCAAATTCGACCTTAGAATCCATTTTTATGGGCAGTTGTTCCACATTGCTTATTCTGAATTCGTGATTCTTGCTTTTATCGTCTCATAGTCTTTACCTCGTGCTTTTGATTTTCCTTAAATGTAAATACTGGGTTTTACTTACATTCCTGTTAAGTTTCATCTTATTAGTCTTAGTGTGTGGCTTTCTTTTTAAAACCCAATTGTGCTATCTAGGGAACAAACTGTCCCTTCCAAATTATTCTTTTCACATTGAAGCCATTAATAAGAACATGGCTGGGACAGAGTTGGTACTATGACTCTAAGCTCTCCAGCCATATTTCTCTCATCCTGTTAATCAACCCTTTGAGTAGGAATAGACAACAGATACGAATTTCTCCAAATCTGCTGTCATCCAGCCTGCCTTTTTTGAGCTTGTTCAACAAAGTTAACTTTATAGTGCCTTTCCAAAATTGAAGCATGCATGTTAGCATTGTCTGCTGAAATATCACTCTGGTTACCATATCAAAAAATTATTAACACCACTAATAATACCTTATGTTTATGGTGAATGTTTTACAGTTCATGGATTGTTTTACACATCTCCATTTAAAAACATTTTGTCTTTATAGAGTTGAAAGGCGATGTGGCACATATTATTACCATATTTTCAAAGACAGTAAGTCAGAAAGGTTAAGGTATTTGCTTTCTTCTTCTAGTAAATGGTAGATTCTTGATTCTTTAGTTAAGTCTAGTGTATTTTTTACCACTCAACTTCTCAGATAAAGCACTTATAGAAAACACAAAAAAGAGGGTTTTGGCAGTATTTTTCCCTATGTTGATTTACTTATAATCTCCCCTCCCATGGGGTCTTGTATTAATTTCCTAGGACTGCCATAACAAAGCACCACAGCTGGTGTATTAAACAACAGAAGTTTATTTCTTCCAGCTCCGGAAGCTGGAAGTCCAAGATCAAAGTGTTGGCAGGGCTGGTTGTTTTTGAGAACTGTGAGGGAAGGATCTTGTCCAGGTTTCTCTCCTTGGCTTGTTGATGGCCCTTTTCTCCCAGTGTCTCCTCATATCATTTCTGTATGTATGTCTTTGTCCACATTTACCCTTTTCAGTATGGACATATCCCCATATTGAATTTGGACCCACCCTAATGACCTCATTTTAACTTGATTGTTTCTGTAAAGACCTCATCTCTAAATACAGTCTCATTTGGAGGCACTGGGTGTTTAGGACTTTAACGTATGAATTTTAGGAGACAATTCAACCTATAACAGGTCTCCAAGGCAGATTTCATATTTAAAAATCATGATCAAAGGAACAGGCTTATGTATCCAGTGTAGGCAGAGCATGCCTGTGCTTTCTTATCCATGTCTATGTATCTGATGCAAGCTAATGAATTTATACTTTATGATCAATTGAGATCACCTTTCAAGTTTCAAAAGACAGAGTGGGTGTTATTCCTAAAGTCATTCTCAGTTGTCTGCTTGCTGGCTTTAGTCTCTGAAGATGTCTTTTGTGAGGCAGCTGCTGAAATTATTAGTTTGTTTAATGATTTCAGAATTGAAATGTGTCATTTAACCTTGGCTTTAAGATTTGCACTGAATTTGACTCAGTACTTAGTGATAATTATACATCTATCTAAGCAAACTCCTTATTTCACAAACTGGTTAAGGCATCAAGGGATTCTTAATTTAGGAAACAAATAAATTAGGGAGTAACAGTTTGTACCCCCAAAGCTATCAGGTGCATTAAAGATTGTTAGCACATTACTGACTATAAAAATAAAGGACAAATATGACATCCTTTTAGATTACTGGCATTGGAATACTATCAATGTTTCATCTGTGTCATTCTGTTTTCTCATTGCCTCTACCCTCCTGTAGTTTCACTTCTTGGGTCATTTGGGTGTTCCACAGATTACCATTGTAAGTAATGGTAAATATTTACATGATACATATTTTGCTATTTTGTTATTAAAAAAATAACATTTGATGTGAGTGGAAAATTTGGTTTTGCTTGTATATTCACTCTCATTAAAAAGGAACAGTTATAGGAGTTCCCGTCATGGCTCAATGGTAATGAACCTGACTAGTATCCAGAGGATGTGGGTTTGATCCCTGGCCTTGCTCAGTGGGTTAAGGATCCAGCATTGCTGTGAGGTGTGGTGTAGGTCACAGACACGGCTCAGATATGGTGATGCTGTGGCTGTGGCATAGGCCGGCAGCTGTAGCTCAGATTTGACCCCTGCCTGGGAACTTCCATATGCTGTGGGTGCAGCCCTAAAAAGCAATCAGTTAATAAATGAGAACAGTTGTAACATTTCTATAATGTGTAATGAATGAAAACATAGTGAACCCTTCTGTTATCTTTGAAGCCTCCTATAGGCGTCCCATTTTCTTCTTTTCCATTCTGGCAAAATCATTATCCTAAATTTTACATTTGTCATGTCCTTACTTCTACTTTAAATATTTGTGTTGCTAAACAAATAGACTGTTTAAGTTTCATAGTTAAATTTTAAAAAATTTTGTCATTGCAAAATTATTAAAAGTTGTAATAATAGTATGAAGGACTCTCATATAGTCTTTACCCAGCCTCCCCAGTGTTAACAGTTTACCACATTTGCTTCTTAGTTCTTTCTCACTCTCTCTAGGTATATGTAGATATACATGTGCCAGTATGTACACATGTACTTCGGTGTGTATTTCCTGAAAAAATAAGGATGCTGTCTTACATATCATGTGCAGTCATCTAGATCAGAAAATTGACATAGATACAATTCTATCACATAATCCACAGATCCAAACCTTGCCCATTGGCCCTGTAATATCCTTGTTAGCTTTTTTACCCCTCTTGGTTCAGGATACCCTCCAGAATTACAGCTGCATTTAATTGTCATGTTTCTTTAGCTGCCTTCAATCAGGAATGACAAGGTCTTCAGTCTTTTATCTTTCATGTCTTGGACAATTTTCAAGAATATAGAACAGTTTTTTTTTTTTTTAACAAGTATCTCTCAGTTTGGGTTTACCTGATGTTTCTTTTTTTGTCTTTTTGCCATTTCTTGGGCCGCTCCTGTGGCATATGGAGGTTCCCAGGCCAGGGGTCCAATTGGAGCTGCAGCTGCTGGCCTTTGCCAGAGCCACAGCAACACAGGATCCGAGCCGCGTCTGCAACCTACACCACTGCTCACGGCAATGCCAGATCCTTAAGTCACTGAGCAAGGCCAGGGATCAAACCTGCAACCTCATGGTTCCTAGTCAGATTCATTAACCACTGAGCCACGAGGGGAACTCCTACCTGATGTTTCTTATTGATATGCAGTTTTTGGCAGGAATGACACTGTGTTCTTCTCAATGCATTATATCAAGAGGCACATGACCTTGATTTATTCAATTGGTCTTTATATATATATACTCTTTTTAAAAATATTTTCCATCATGGTCTATTCGAAGAGATTGGATATAGTTCCCTATGCTATACAATAGGACCTTATTGTCTATCCACTCTAAATGTAATAGTTTGGATCTGTTAATCGCAAACTCCCAGTCTATCCCACTTCTTCCTACCTCTCCCTTGACAGCCACAAGTCTGTTCTCTATGTCTCTCTTTCTGTTTTGTAGATAGGTTCATTTGTGCCTTATTTTATTTTTTATTTTTTATTTTATTTTATTTTGCTTTTTAGGGCCGCATCAGCGGCATGTGGAGGTTCCCAGGCTAGGGATCTAATCAGAGCTGTAGCTGCTGGTCTATACCATGGCTACAGCAATGCCAGATCTGAGCTGCATCTGTGACCTACACCACAGCTCATGGCAATGCTGGATTCTTAACCCACTGAGCAAGGCCAGGGATTGAACCTGCAACCTCACGGTTTCTGCTTGTATTTGTTTCCGCTGTGCCACGATGGGAACTCCTGTGCCTTATTTTAGATTCCACATGTAGGTGCTGTCATACGGTATTTATCCTTCTCTTTCTGACTTACTTCACTTAGTATGATAATCTCTAGTTGCATCCATTTTGCTGTGAATGCATTATTTCATTATTTTTTATGGTTGAGTAGTATTCCATTGTGTATATGTACCACATCTTTTGTATCCATTCACTGTTTGATATACATTTAGGTTGTTTCCATGTCTTAGCTATTGTGACTAGTGCTGCTATGTGAACATATGGGTGCATTTATCTTTTTGAAGTATAATTTTTTCCAGATACATGCCCATGAGTGGGATTGCTGGATCATATGGTAGTTCTATATTTAGTTTTCTGAGGAACTTACATACTATTTTCCATAGTGGTGGTACCAATTTACATTCCTGCCAACAGTGTAGGAGGGCTCCCTTTTCTCCACACCCTCTCTGGCACTTGTTATTTGTAAACTTATTAATGATGGCCATTCTCACCAATGTGAGGTGGTACCTCATTGTAGTTTTGATTTGCATTTCTCTAATAATTAGTGATGTTGAACATTTTTTCATGTGCCCGTTGGCCATCTGTATATCTTCTTTGGAGAAATGTCTATTCAGGTCTTTTGCCCATTTTTCCATTGGTTGATTGGCTTTTTTTCTGTTGAGTTGTATAAATTGCTTGTATATTTTGGAGATTAAACCCTTGGGGATTGCATCATTTGCAACTATTTTCTCCCATTCCATAGGTTGTCTTTTCAATTTTAATGGTTTCCTTTGCTGTGCAAAAGCTTGTAAGTTTGATTAGGTCCCATTGGTTTATTTTTATTTCTACTGCCTTGGGAGACTGACCTAATAAAACATTTGTACATTTTATATCAGAGAATGTTTAGCCTATGTTTTCTTCTAGCAGTTTTATGGTGTCATGTCTTATGTTGAAGAATTTAAGCTATTTTGAGTTTATTTTTGTGCATGGCATGAGGGTATGTTCTGGTTTCATTGATTTACATGTAGCTGTCCGCTTTTGCCAGCACCACTTGATGAAGAGCCTGTTTTTCCCATTATATATTCTTGCTTCCTTTGTCAAAGATTAATTGATGATAGGTGTGCAGGTTTATTTCTGGGCTGTATATTTTGTTCCATTGATCCCTATGTCTGTTTTTTTACCAACACCACACTGCTTTGATTACTGTAGCTTTGTATTATTATCTGAAGCCTGTCCCATTATTCTTGATTTTAACTTTATTCATGTGATTAAAGTGGTATTTACCAGGTTTTTCCACTGTAAAGTTACTTTTTTCCCTCTGTAAAATAAATTTTGTGGGAGATATGTTGAAATTATCTAAATATCCTGTACCTCAATAAATTTTCACCCACTAGTTCTAACATTCATTGATGATTTTTACAGAAATCATTTATTACAATGATGGTTGCCAAATGCTTATCTGCTAATTCTATCATTCTTTCCATGTGTATTAGCTGGTATTCTACTATAGGGAAGAACACTCCTTTATTCATTCATTCACTTACTTAGACTCATGGATTCCTATTTTATTCTTGGGGTTTTAATTAATTTCTATTATTATTTATTTTGATGCTCAGGTTGGCCTATATTTGGCTAGCAGGAGCTTCTTCAAGATGGCTCCTGTGTGTTTTTTACCCTTGTCCAATTATATCTTTAGCACTTCCACACCTTTGATACACAATTTTATTCCATATTTATCTGATACTTTTTGCTCCAGCTCTAGAGTAATTTTGGTTCTTTATAGTAGTGTAGAATGGTATATAGAAACCAGGATCTGAGCATTAGGGGTGCTGATTAATATAGGATATTCTTGTTACTAGGCCCTTTTAGCAAATAGAGCTAGGAAGGATAGACAGAGTTGCACACAAAAATATTTCTCTTCTTGGTCATTTGGGTGTTCCACAGATTACCAATGTGAGCATTTCATATGATATGGATTTTTGTAAATTTTATTGATGGATAGTTAACTTACAATGTTATGTTAGTTTCCGGTGTATAGCAACTGGAATCATTTTTTATACATATATATGTAGAATCTGAAAAAGAATATGTATATATATATACACAGACATATATATGTTCACATATATGTGTGTGTATGTATGCATGTGTGTGTATGTGTATATATATATATATGAAAAACTGATTGGCTATCTATCCATTATATATACATATGTATGTGTATATGTCCTTTCTTTTTCAGATTCTACTCTCATATAGGCCATCACAGAGTACTGAGTAGATTTCCCTGTGCTATACAGTAGGTCCCTGTTACCCATAGATTCTGTATACAGTAGTGTGTATATGCCCATCCCAACCTCCCAATTTATACCTCCCCACATTTCCCCCCAATAACCATAAGTTTGGTTTCAAAACCTTTGAGTCTGTTTATGTCTTGTGAATAAGTTCTTTTGTATCATTTTTAAATTAGACTCTACATATTAATGATCTCATATGATATTTGTCTTTCTCTGTCTTACTTAGTTTGATAATCTCTAGGACCCTCCATGTTGCTGCAAATGGCATCATTTTTTTTCCCCTATGGCTGAGTAATATTCCAGTGTACATATGTACTACGTCTTCTTTATCCATTCCTCTTTTTTTTGGCCACTTAGGTTGATTCCATGTCTTGGCTATTACAAATAGTGATGCAATGAACATTTGGGGTGCCTGTTACCTTTCAAATTATGGTTTTCTCTGGATAGTTGCCCAGAAGTGGGATTGCTGGGTCATATGGTATTTCTATATTTAGTTTTTTAAGGAACCTCCCTACTGTCCTCCATAGTGGTTACACTAATTTACATTCTCATCAACAGTGTTGGAGTGTTCCCTTTTTCCACACCCTCTCTAGCATTTATTGTTTGTAGGCTTTTTGATGATGGCTATTCCGATTAGTGTGAGGTGATACATTGTTCTAGTTTTGATTTGCATTTCTCTAATAATTAGTGATGTTGAGAATGTTTTCATGTGTTTTTTGACCATCATATGATATGGATTTTGATGTTTTAAAATAATATTTATTGTGAACAGAGCCCATGTGTATGTGTGGGGGTGCATATACCTGTGTACGTGTGTGTGTATACACATATACATGCATACACACATATATCCTTCTTAGCTCTGTGTGCATGTGTGTGTACATATATATACTTGTTTATTTATTGATATACCTAAATTAAAAGCCATGAGTTGACACAAATACCTCCAGTTCAAATCCAATATGAGAGAATTTGTTTTAGCCTTTCCCTTTCCCATTTTTGAAATGCCTTTCTTAGGAGCCTGGCTCTCATTATTCATAATATATTTACATACCTGCTTATTACCCTCAATGTCCTGACTGGTGTCCTGACCCTGGTGGCTGTCTCCTCACCTACATCTCTGCCTGCTTAACCTGGCTCCTTGACTCTATACTTCTCCAGTTCCAGTTCCCTTGGCCATATTAGCCTTCTCAGTCTCGACCATCCCCTTAGTCCCAACTGCCTCCATATTCCTGGACCTAGCTGGCCCACCAACCTGGGCTATATTGAGAGAAGGGAAGGAAGTGGAAAGACACCAAGAAATATTTTATAAAGACAAGGAAAGGGAAATGGAGAGCCATTTTATTTATTTCTGTGTGAAAGATAGTTTTAAAATATATAGCATAGTGCTCAATAGCCCTTACATTGAGGCCAACTGTGATTCAAATTCTAAATTTACTTCCCACTAGCTGGGTATTTAATATCTCTGTGCCTTAAATTTCTCACCTATAAAATGGGACTAGTAATAATACCTGCTTCCTAGGATTCTTGTGAGGTTTAAGTGAGTTACTATGTTCAAAGTGTGTAGACAATGCTTTGCACACAGTAAGTACATTTAAGTATTTTTATTATTATCAGACACCCTATCATTGTGAAATATGTTGCTTTTTTCTAATAAAAATTACTAAATAGCAGTGAATCATTGGTGATGTCATCAATGGAGATTAGAAAAATTACTAAAGTTACTTTTTCATCTTTCAGCAAGTATGTGTTTTCCACAGCAAAATGGGGCTTGTAAGGCAGCCAGAATTGGTACTTTCCTAAGAGGTTTTCTTTAATCATACTTGTGGCATTGGAAGTTATTGGGTCAGGGATTGAACCTGCATCACAGTAACAAGCCAAGCTGCTGCAGTGACAACACCAGATCTTTAACCTGCTGCAGCACAAAAGAACTCCTCCAGGAGTATTTTTTTTTTCCCAGGCTCTGAAGTTAAAGTAAAAATTAATAAAAGTGATTGCAAATTGAAAACCAATCATATATTAAGATAAATCTTAGAAATATTAGTGAAAGCTACTGGGTTGGTTTTCAAATGATACAATTTTAATTTGCATGCACCTTTTTAGGAGTCTGCATCCGATGTTGGCAATCTGTAGCCCACATATCAAATCCAGCCCACTATCTCATTTTTTTAATTTATTTTTTATTACTCAATAAAGTTATTACATTTATAGTTGTACAATGATCATCACAATCCAATATTATAGGATTTCCATCCCACAACCCCAGTGCATACCCCAAACCCTGAACTGTCTCCTTTGGAAACCATAAGTTTTCAAAGACTGTGAGTCAGTATCTGTTCTGCAAAGAAGTTCATTGTGTCCTTTTTTCAGGTTCCACATGTCAGTGAAAGCGTTTGATGTTGGTGTCTCATTGTATGGCTGACTTCACTTAGCATGATAATTTATGGCTCCATCCGTGTTGCTAAAAATGCTGGTATTTCGGAGTTCCCGTCTTGGCGCAGTGGTTAATGAATCCAACTAGGAACCATGAGGCTGCGGGTTCGGTCCCTACCCTTGCTCAGTGGGTTAACGATCTGGCATTGCTGTGAGCTGTGGTGTAGGCTGCAGATGCAGCTCAGATCCCGCGTTGCTGTGGCTCTGGCGTAGGCCGGTGGCTACAGCTCCAATTGGACCCCTAGCCTGGGAACCTCCATATGCCGCAGGGAGTGGCCCAAGAAATAGCAAAAAAAGACAAAAAAAAAAGGCTGGTATTTCATTCCTTTTAATGGCTGAATAATATTCCATTGTGTATATGTACCACATTTTCCTTATGCACTCCTCTGTCAATGGACATTTAGGTGTTTCCATGTCTTGGCTATTGCAAATAGTGCTGCAGTGAACATCGGAGTACATGTGTCTTTGCGAGTCATGGTTTTCTCTGGATAGATGCCCAGGAGTGGGATTGCTGGATCAAATGGGAGTTCCATGTTTAGTTTTCTGAGGCATCCCCATACTGCTTTTAAACAGTGGTTGCACCAATTTACATTCCCATCAACAGTGTACTAGGGTTCCCTTTTCTCCACAGCCCCTCCAGCCTCCAGCACTTGTTATTTGTGGACTTATTAATGATGGCCATTCTGGCTGGTGTAAGATGGTATCTCAGAGTGGTTTTGATTTGCATTTCTCTAATAATGAGTGATGTTGAACACCTTTTCATGTGTCTTTTGGCCATCTGTACGTCTTCTTTGGAGAACTGTCTGGTTAGATCTTCTGCCCATTTTTTTGATGGGGTTGTTTTTTTTTTGGTATGGAGCTGCAGAAGGTGTTTATAAATTTTGGAGATTAATCCCTGGTCAGTCGATTCATTTGCAACTGTTTTCTTCCAATCTGTGGGTTGTCTTCTCGTTTTGTTTAGGGTTTCCTTTGCTGCGCAGAAATGTTTAAGTTTGATTAGGTCCCATTTGTTTACTTTTGTTTTTACTGTCATCACTCTTAAGAGGTGGAGCCGAGAAGGTATTGCTGTTGTTTATGTCAGAGAGTGTTTGGCGTATGTTTTCCTCTAAGGGTTTTATATTATCTGGTCTTATATCTAGGTCTTTAATCTATTTTGAGTTTATTTTTGTGTATGGTGTTAGGGAGTGTTCTAATTTCATTCTTTTCCATGTGGCTGTCCAGTTTTCCCAGCACCACTTATGGAACAGGCTGTCTTTTCTCCATTGTATATTCTTGCCTCCTCTGTCATAGATTAGTTGGCTGTAGGTGTTTGGGTTTAGTTCTGGGCATTCTATCCTGTTCCACTGGTCTATATATCTGTCTTTGTGCCAGTACCATATGGTTTTGATGATTGTTGCTTTGTAGTGTAGTCTGAAGTCAGGGGGCCTGATTCCTCCAGCTCCATTTTTCTTTTTCAGGATGTCTTTGGCTGTTCTGGGTCTTTTGTGCTTCCAAACAAACTTCAAAATACTTTGTTTGAGTTCTGTGCAAAATGTCCTTGGTACTTTGATAGGGATTGCATTGAATCTGTAGATTGCCTTGGGTAGTAGAGTCATTTTGATAATAATGACTCTTCCAATCCACGAGCATGGTATGTCTTTCCGTCTGTTTGTGTCATCTTTGATTTCTTTCATCAGTGTTTTAAAGTTTTCCGAGTACAGGTCTTTTGTCTCTTTAGGTAGGTTCATTCCTAAGTATTTTATTCTTTTGGATGCAATGGTAAATGGGATTGCTTCCCTACTTTCTCTTTCTGAACTTTCCTTGTTAGTATACAGAAATGCTGTCGATTTCTGTGTATTAATTTTGTATCCTGCGACTTTGCCAAATTCGTGGATGAGCTCTAACAGTTTTCTGGTAGAGACTTTAGGATTCTCTAGGCATAGTGTCATGTCATCTGCAAATGGTGATAATTTTACTTCTTCCTTTCCAATTTGTATTCCTTTTATCTCTTTTACTTCTCTGATTGTCGTGGTTATGAGTTCTAAAACTATGTTGAAGAGGAGTGGCGAGAACAGACATCCTTGTCTTGTTTGTGATCTCAGAGGGAATTCTTTCAGCTTTTCACCATTGAGAATGATGTTTGCTGTGGGTTTGTCATATACAGCCTTTATCATTCGAGGTAGGTTCCTGTTATGCCCACTTTCTGAAGGGTTTTTATCAGAAATGGGTGTTGGATGTTGTCAAAGGCTTTTTCTGCATCTATTGAGAGGATCATATGGTTTTTATTCTTCAGCTTATTAATGTGGTGTATCACACTGATGGATCTGTGGATATCAAAGAACCCCTGCACCCCTGGGATAAATCCCACTTGATCATGACGTATGATCCTTTTAATGTATTGTTGGATGCAGTTTGCTAATATTTTGTTGAGGATTTTTGCATCGATGTTCATCAGTGAAATTGGCCTGTAGTTTTCTTTTTTTGTGGTGGTGTTGTCTGGTTTTGGTATCAGGGTGATGGTGGCCTCATAGAATGAGTTTGGGAGTGTCCCTTCCTCTGTGATCTTTTGAAACAGTTTCTGAAGGAGAGGTGTTAGCTCTTCTCTAAATGTTTGATAGAATTTGCCTGTGAAGCCAACTGGTCCTGGACTTTTGTTTGTTGGAGGTTTTTTAATCACAGTTTCAATTATAGTTCTTGTGATTGATCTGTTCATCTTTTCTATTTCATCTTGGTTTAGTTTTGCAAGATTGTACTTTTTTGGGAATTGTCCATTTCTTCTACTTTTTCATTTTATTGGCATAGAGTTTCATATAGTAGTCTCTTATGATCCTTTGTACTTCTGTGGTGTCCATTGTTACTTCTTTTTCATTTCTAATTTTATTGATTTGAGTCTTCTCTCTCTCTCTCTCTCTTTTTTTTTTTTTGGTAAGTCTGGTTAAGTCTTTATCAACTATCTCATTGTATATGGCCAATGTGCTAAGTGTAGTTTTTACATTCTTTTTTTTTTTATCTTTTTGCCTTTTCTGGGGCATGTGAAGATTCCAAGGCTAGGGGTCTAATCTGAGCTGTAGCCACCAGCCTAGCCAGAGCCACAGCAACGCAGGATCCAAACTGCGTCTGCAACCTACACCACAGCTCACGGCAATGCCAGATCCTCAACCCACAACCTCATGGTTCCTAGTCAGATTCGTTAACCACTGTGCCACAACAGGAACTCCCTACATTCTTTAAAATGTATTTTTTAATTGAAGAATATTTGATTTACAATGATGTGCTGGTTTTTGGTGTACAACAAAGTGATTCAGTTCTATATATATTCTTTTTCATGTTCTTTTCCATTGTGTTTTATCACGGATATTGAATACAGTTCTCTGTTATACAGTAGAATCTAGTCGTTTATCCCCTCCATTTATAGTAGCTTACATCTCCTAACCCCAAATTCCTGCTCCATGCCTCCCCCTTGGCAACTACAAGTCTGTTTTCCTTGTCTGTGCATATCTTTCTGTTTCATAGATAGGTTCATTTGTGTCATATGTTAGATTACACATATAAGTGGTATCATGTGGTATTTGTCTTTCACTTCCTTCACTTAGTATAATAATCTCTAGTTTCATCCATGTTGCTGCAAATGACATTATTTTGTTCTTTTTTATGACTGAGCCATATTCCATTGCACATCTTCTTTATCCATTCATCTTTCAGTGGATATTTAGTTTGTTTCCATGTCTTGGCTTTTGTGAATAGTGCTGCTATGAACATGGAGATACAGGTATTTTTTTGAATTATATATTTTTTTCTGGCTCTGTGCCCTAGAGTGCTGGATCATATGGTAATTTTATCCAGCAATCCTGTATCTCAGAAAAATATAAATATTTTCATAATCTACAAAGCTAAAATATTTGCTCTATGGCCCATTATAGAAAGTGTGCCAACTCTTGGTTTGCATTATCAGAGAAGGAGAGGTCTGGAAGAATCTCAGGGAAGATGGGCCAAGTCTGGGAGATACTCATGCCTTGCCTGGTGAACTTGGGCAAGTCACATATCTTGGTCTGTTTCTTCATCTTTGAAATGAGAATATTCAACCTGAAGATCTAAGATCTAAGTCCTTCATGCTACCCTTTTGTGCCTTCTTTTTTTAATTAAAACATATTTTTTGTCTTTTTAGGGTCACACCCATGGCATATGGAGGTTCCCAGGCTAGTGGTCAAAATGGAGCTGCAGCTGCCAGCCTATACCACAGCCACAGCAATGCCAGATCCAAGCCACGTCTGTGACCTACACCACAGCCCATGGCAATGCTGGATCCTTAACCCACTGAGCGAGGCCAGAATCAAAGCTGTGTCCTCATTTGTGTTAGGCAGTTTAATTTCCACTGAGCCATGATGGCAACTCCTCCTTTGGTGCCTTCTTAATATGAATTCATTTGATTCTACCTTTATAGGCTGATAGGTTTTGGGTTTTTTTTTTCTTAAGGTAGTCTCACTTCATCTTTCTTTTCCATTAATCTCTTTGGTGTAAATTGAGCTAATATATCAATTTCCATCTCTGTCCAAAAGCTTCAGCAATCTTTGAGACTTCACATTTTTATCTGTTTTTATCTCCTATTACCATGCCTAAGAGTGGATTTTGAGTAAGGGGTTTCAATGTCTCTTACTTTATTTTGTTAGATAGCCAAGCTGTTTCACAATGGCCCAAAGAGCAGTTTACTCTGTTCCACAGAAACAAGCCTCTTGCCCAAATTTGCCGTCTGGTGGGTGTTTGAAGCCTCTGTCTTGCAGAGATTTTTTTCATTAGCTGACAGTCATTACTCATCTGCTTTTGGCTTTAGTATTTCTGATATTCTCATTATTGCTCATCCTAAAGAGTCCCCATTTCAGATAAGAGAACACTTGGCGTTGTTTGCTTAACAGAAGGGATTCAATTCCTCATCTGGAAAACAAGGGCATCAGTGAGAATATTCCTGCTAGTTGGAACCATCTTTGATTTTATAAACTTGGGTTTTAATGACTTATGTATGTGCTTGACAGCGCACTGAGACTGTGGCCTATGAAGAGGAAGGCCACAGGCCATGATAGGTACTTTATAGGTAGTTGTTTTTTTTCCCCTTAGTATACATTTCTTTTCTTTTTAAAAGGGTTTTTAAAATTTTTAAGAAATCATGGTTGATTATAATAGGTACTCTTGATGGGGAATGAGTAAGTGAATGAATGGCTATATAAGCTCAGCTAACATCAGGATGAGCAAGCCATTGCCCCACAAAGGAAATACCAATGATATATATTTATCATATATATATGATATGAGCCATATATATATTTATCATGTATATATGATATGGCATATGGAGGTTCCCAGGATAGGGGTCTAATTGGAACTACAGCTGCTGGCCTATGCCACAGCCATAGCAATGCCATATCTGAGCCGCACCTGTGACCTACACCACAGCTCACGGCAATCCCAGATCCTTAACCCACTGAGCGAGGCAAGGGATTGAACCTGCAACCTTATGGTTCCTAGTTGGATTCGTTTCCACTGTGCCATGATGGGAACTCCACCAGTAATATTTTTAAATTTTCCCACATTTATTTTCCAAAATATCTGTAGAGATTTCTTAAATACAAACCTCAACCATGACCTACAAGTCGCCTTGCTGTCTCCTCCACCCAATTTTTTACCACTCATTCTTCCAGTCCTTACAATGTATCCTCACTGGCCTTCCCAGTGTTTGAAAACATCCCAAGCACCTAATTTAAATTAAATTTAAATATGTATATATATCAGTGTCCCTGTATTGGCTGTTCCCTCTGTTTGGAATGATCTTCTAAGAATATGAAAGTGATGGAAGTTCCTACTGTGGCTCAGTGGGTTGCGAACCCAACTCTGTCCATGAGGATGTAGTTTCAAACCCTGGCCTCTCTCAGTGGGTTAAGGATCCAGGCTTGCCGTGAGCTGTGGTGTAGGTTGCAGACGTGTCTTGGATCACGCATTGCTGTGGCTGTGGTGTAGGCTGGCAGTTGCAGCTCTGATTTGATGCCTGGGAACTTCCATATGCTGCAGATGTGGCCCTAAAAAGCAAAAGGCGGAAAAAAAAAACAAAAAAAGAATATGCAAGTGGTTTACTCCCTCCCTTCATGCAAATCTGTGCTCAAACATCGTCTCTCAGAGAGACCATTGCATCCCACCTTTTATCTTACCCATTTACTTTGTTTCATTTTTCATTTAGCACTCATAAATATATATGTAGTGTGTTATCTGTCAATTTATCGTTCCTAGCCCCTGGAATAGTACTTTTCACACAGGATTTGCTCAAGCAGTAATTGTTGAGTGAATACATGAATAAGAATAAGAAACTTTGATTTGTGAATTAAAGTTCTCTCTGGCTTAGTGTTTCACTGTTAAAGAACACACCTGTCTATACCCAACTTGTAGTTTTTTGCCTCTGTGCCTCTGCTCCTATCATTATGTACCCCTTCTATCCCCTCCCTTATAACTCTGCATACTTATCAGATTCCAAATCCTATCCATTATTGTCTGAGATGTGCCTTTGCTTTGGAACCTTCACAGACCATGCCCAGTGTCTCTCCATGTGAACTGGTGGGGTCCATGGCTTTCTGTCATCATGCTCTCCCCTCTGATTCATTATCTGTCTCTTTCTGTCCTAATTCCCCAACCATAGGCTCTCTGAGTAGAGATTATATTTATGTATTTCTACCTTTTACTTTACATTTTATATACATTTTAAATGGAATTGACCCCATTGTTTCAGATAGAATAAAAATTTTACTATTAAAAATTTTGAATCTTCAAAGGAATAAAGATGAAAGCAAAAATTACCCTCAAATCTATCATACATAATAACCACTATCAACATTTAGACACACCAACCCAACACACACACACATACTGCATATTCTCATAAAAATTTTGGGACTGTATATGTTATCTAGTAACTTGTGTTTCTTTTAAAAAAAATCTTAAGATTATATCAAGGATAATTCTGTAAATATGTCTGCACTAATACTTTTAATTGTGGTAGTTTACTCATTTTTAAGTGATACCTTACTCGACTGACTTTGAAATTATTCACATGTTTTAGCTATTGCACATTTTTGATGTACATTTTTGGGGTAAGTGGGGTAAGAGATTTGAAGAGAGGGTAGATTTAAAATCATAGTGGAGAGGTGGGACAAGTTGACTGGAGAAATACTCTTCATGTTTTTGTTTTTGTTTTTGTTTTTTTACTAATGCACATCCTAAAAGAATTATGAAAAAATCTATATACCTTTGCATTTTAAAAAGTTGATCTGCACAGTTTTTATTAAATTTAAAATGTATAAAGCTTATAATTTCTGGCAAATTATAAATATATACATGCTAAAATTTAGCTGTGCCATTACTTTTAAAAACATACCTGATGGAGTCAAAACAGTGATTTGATATCTACCTTAATCTATTTTTAAAAAATTATGAACTAGCTCATTATTAATGGTCTGAAATGCTATCTATTCCCTTTTTCTTCTAGAATTACTAACTGTATTCTTTCATTACAGTTTATGCCAATGCAATATAGTTTTACACTTGAAAGTCTTTTATTGATCAACCATTGCAATAAAATTTTGTGCATGAATTTAAATATTTAAAATTTCCTGGGACAATACAAAAATTTTAAATGTATATTACACATTTTGAAAAGTACTTTGTGGAGTTTCCGTTGTAGCTTAGCTGGTTAAGAACCTGACATATTGTCTGTGAGGATGCGGGTTCAATCCCTGGCCTCTATCGGTGGGTTAAGGATTGGGCGTTGCTGCAAGCTGTAGCATTGGTCTCAGATGTAGCTCACATCCAGTGTTGCTGTGGCTGTAGTGTAGGCTGGCACCTGCAGCTCTGATTTGACCCCTATCCTGGGGACTTCCATATGCTGCAAGTGTAGCCTTAAAAATTAAACAGTAATTTGTTAAATGTGAAATTAAAAAGGCTCTTTTTTCTTCCAACTAGATAATTTATCTGTGGATGAATGTCACTTGTTGGTAGAATTAAATAGGAGGAACATCAGTTTTTTTTTTTACTTTTCATTTTTATAGATATAAGTGCTGAGAAACATTTTCACATACATCAAGTATATAGGAATGGGCAAAGTTTTTTATAGCAGTATCCCTCAACTTGAACTCCTTTTTTGTTTTTTTAATAAAAATTATATATTAATCTATTACCAAAACTATTTCTAATGATCTGTCAGTGGATGAGCAATTAGGTACCCTGTCAGTTTTTTTAATTTTACTAAAATGTAATTGATTTACAATGTTTATGTTAATTTTTGCTATATAGCAAAGCGATTCAGTTATACATACACATATCATTTCCTATTTAGGTGATCACAGGATATTGAATAGATTTCCCTGTGCTATATAGCACGTCCACATTGATCATCCATACCATATATAGTAGTGTGCATATGCCAGTCCCAAGCTCCCAATCTATCCCTCCCCTGCACCTTTCTCCTCTGCTAACCATAAATTTGTTTTAGAAGACTGTTTGGCTTATGTTTTATAAATTCATTATATGATTTTTAAGATTCTACATATATGTGATATCATATGGCATTTGTCCTTCTCTATCTTTCTTCAGTTAGTATAATAATCTGTAGTTGCATCCATGTTGCTGCAAATGACATTATTTCATTCTTTTTTTTTATGGCTAAGTAGTATTTCATTCCATATATGTACCACATCTTTGTCCATTCATCTCTCAGTGGAGATTTAGTTTGTTTCCATGTCTTGGCTTTTGTGAATAGTGCTGCTGTGAACATAGGGTTAGGTTACATGTACCTTTTTGAATTATTGCTTTGTATTGATAGTGGTGGGGTAGCTGGATCATATGGTAATTCTATTTTTATTTTTTTGAGGAAGCTCCATACTATTTTCCATAGTGGTCATATCAATTTGCATTCCTACTAGTAGTGTAGGAGGGTTCCCTTTCTCATACCCTCTCCAGCGTTTATCATTAGTATACTTTTTGATGGTGTGAGGTGATACCTCATTGTAGTTTTGACTTGCATTTTTCTAATAATTAGCAAGGTTGAACATCTTTTCATGTACTTTTTAGGCCATCTATAGGTCTTTGGAGAAATGTCTATTTAGATCTTCTGCCCATTTTTTGATTGGGTTGTTTTGTTTTTTTTGATCTTGAGCTTCATGAGTTGTTTGTGTTGTTTGGAGATTAACCCCTTGTCAGTTTCTTTGTTTGCAAATATTTTCTCCCTTTCTGTGGGTCATCTTTTTTTTATCGTTCCTTTGCCATGAAAAACTTTTAAGTTTAATTAGGTCCCATGTGTTTATTTTTGTTTTTATTGCCATTACTCTAGGATGTGGTTATGAAAAGGTACTGCTTTGATTTATGTCAAAGTATTCTGCCTGTGTTTTCCTCTAAGAGTTTTATAGCATCTGGTCTTATGTTTAGGTCTTTAATGCATTTTGAGTTTATTTTTATATATGGTGTTAGAGAGTGTTCTAATTTCATTCTTTTACATACAGCTGCCCAGTTTTCTCAGCACCACTTATTGAAGACACTGTCTTTTCTCCATTGTGTATTCTTGCCTCCTTTATCATAGATTAGTTGACCATAGGTGTGTGAGTTTATTTCTGGGCTTTCTATCCTGCTCCATTGATCTATATTTCTGCCTTTGTGCCAGTGCCATACTGTTTTGATTATTATAGCTTTGTAGTAGTCTGATGCCAGGAAGCCTGATTCCCCCAGCTCCATTTTTCTTTCTCAGAATTGCTTTGGCTATTAAAAGTTTTTTGTATTTCCATACAAGTAAAATTTTTTTTGTTCTTTTGACAGTAAAAACAAGGCAAGAGAAGTGTCTTGTGGGGTAGGCACAGATATTGGTTAGAATACCTTTGAGTTTGATGATTATGGATATTCCATCTACTATGTGGTATGCTTGCTCCATTGCTGCTTGGCTTCTCATATACAGTCCAGATAAGCAGGATTCATTCAGTCAGGGTCTAAAATTTACCATATGTATGTTAAGTAAAAGATAGAAGAAATATCAAATAGCTGGTGGAATCCAAGCTGGACAAGGAAAATTGTGAACAAAGACAGTAGATAGGCTGGAGTAAAGTAGAGAGGAGAAAGAAAATTGAGAGCTTTTTAAGGTGGACAGTTTATTGGAATAGATGAAGTGGCAAATAGGAAAAAGAGGAAATGGTGATCAGTTGCATGATTCTATAGATTTAGAGGTAGGGCAGTTACAGATCATGATCATGTCCAAGGTGCAGCCATGACATGAAGTTCATAAACATAATACTTGAAGATGAGTTCATGGAAATTGGTTTGATGATCTCACAAGGATTGTCCATGTTGATAGGATAAGAAGTGATGATAGGGCTTGCACTGGAGAAAAAGAATGTGAACAGGAATCAAAAGATGTGCACAATTAGAGAAAGGTTGGTAAAGGATAACAACAGTGAAAAAGGGAGAATGCCTTGAACTTATGAAACATAATGGAGGATTATGTAACTGGGTCACTTTGCTGTATGGCGGAAATTGACAGAACATATTTTTTAGGGCCACACCTGTGGCATATAGACGTTCCTAGGCTAGGGGTTGAATCAGAGCTGCAGGTGCCAGCCTACACCATAGCCACAGCAACACCAGATCCAAGCCTTGTCTGCGACCTACACCACAGCACATGGCAATGCCAGATCCTTAACCCACCAAGCAAGGCTAGGGATTGAACCTGTGTCCTCATGGATGCTAGTCAGATTTGTTTCTGATGAGCCATGACCGGAACTCCTTGACAGAATATTGTAAATCAACTATAATAAAAAATTACAAAACAAAACAGAAGCTGAAAGGAGTGGGTCGTCAAGGAGCTTTGTAGGTTTACAGGAAGCTTCAGGAAAAATAGTTTAGAAATGGCCATTGTGGGTATGGAAACTCATTGGCTGACCCTGATGTATGAATACCTGCCATTTGAGAAGTTTAGGGGAGGCCATGCCATCAGGGAAGAGCCCAGTTACCAGGAGGGAGAAACTCAGAGCAAATATTGAAGACACATGGAGTTTGCTGTTTATGGATGGGCAGTAAAAGAGGTCACAGTGAAGTGGAGAGTGGTGGGAGCTGGTCAGGGATAAGAAACTACTACCAGTACAGAGCTCTATGAAGATAATGATACAGGAGTCCTGCTATGTATCTGAGGAGCAGGTAAATTCTAGTTTTTGTGTTGACTGAAGAAAATAGAAAAGAAGGTAGGTGAATTTATTCCAGAGATCTCTAAGGAGTAGAGCCCTTACCTAATTCTCAACATCAACTATAGGTTCATTGAAATTCAACTATAAGTTCATTGAACTATAAGTTCATGTCTCACTTGGTTGAAATAATTAAGGCTAACATACTACAGACATGCTGAATTACTATTTTTGCTTTTTATTGCCATTATATCAGTGGGGTTATTATTGCATCTCTATCAGTAATTATTTATTTAATAATTAAATAACAAATGTCATTGGCTTATAATTTTCATTCTTTGTATATACGTATTTATGTATTTGGGTATTTTTTTATTTTGTTTATTTTTTTATTTATCTTTTTTTTTCTGCTATACAGCATGGGGACCAAGTTACACATACATGTATACGTACTTTTTCCTCCCATTGTTGTGTTGTGATGTAAGTATTTAGACATAGTCCTCAAGGCTGCACAGCAGGATCTCATTGTAAATCCATTCCAAGAGCTATAGTTTGCATCTGTTAACCCCAAACTTCCAATCCCTCCCACCACCTCCCTCTCCCCCCGGGCAGCCACAAGTCTATGATTTTCTTTTCTGAGGAGATGTTCATTTGCGCTGGATATTAGAGTCCAGTTATAAGTGATATCATATGGTATTTGTCTTTGTCTTTCTGGCTCATTTCATTCAGTAGGAGATTCTCTAGTTCCATCCATGTTGCTGCAAATGGCATTATGTCATTATTTTTTATGGATAAGTAGTATTCCATTGTGTATATATACCACATCTTCTAATCCAGTCGTCTGTTGATGGACATTTGGGTTGTTTCCAGCTCTTGACTATTATGAACAGAGCTGCAACGAACATGCGGGTCTTTTTTAAGGAATGCTTTGTCTGGATAGATGCCCAAGAGTGGTATTGCTGGGTATTATGGTAGTTCTATGTATAGATTTCTAAGGTATCTCCATACTGATCTCCAGAGTGGTTGTATCAGCTTACATTCCCACCAACAGTGCAGGAGGGTTCCCTTTTATCCACAGCCCCTCCAGCACTTGTTATTTGTGGGCTTATTAATGATGGCCATTCTGACTGGTGTGAGGTGGTATCTCATGGTAGTTTTGATTTGTATTTCTCTAATAATCAGTTATGCTGAACATTTTTTCATGCACTTGTTGTCAATCTGTATATCTTCCTTGGAGAATGGTCTATTCAGATCCTTTGCCCATTTTTCAGTTGGGTTGTTGGCTTTTTGCTGTTGAGTTGTATAAGTTGCTTGTATATCCTAGAGATTAAGCTCTTGTCAGTTGCATTGTTTGAAACTATTTTCTCCCATTCCGTCAGTTGTCTTCTTGTTGTTGTTTTTTTTTTGTTTTGTTTCCTTTGCTGTGCAAAAGCTTGTCATTTTGATTAGGTCCTATTGGTTTATTTTTGCTCTTATTTCTGTTGCCTTGGGAGAATGACCAGAGAAAATATTCATGAGGTTAATGTCAGTGAATGTTTTGCTTATGTTCTCTTCCAGGAATTTGATGGTGTCTTATCTTCTATTTAAGCCTTTCAGCCATTTGAGTTTATTTTTGTGCATGGTGTGAGGGTGTGTTCTATTTTCATTGCTTTGCATGAAGCTGTTCAGTTTTCCCATCAATTCTTGCTGAATAGACTTTCTTTTTCCTGGGAATACACCTTACCAAAGAGGTAAAGGACTTATATGCTGAGAACTATAAAACATTAATCAAGGAAATTAAAGAAGATATAAAGAAATGGAAAGATATTCCATGTTCATGGTTTGGAAAAAATAATATTGTAAAAATGGCCATACTACCCAAAGTAATCTACAGATTCAATGCAATCCCTATCAAATTACCCAGGACATTTTTCACAGAACTAGAACAAACAATCCAAAAATTTATCTGGAACCACAAAAGACCCAGAATTGCCAGAGCAATCCTGAGAAACAAAAACCAAGCAGGAGGCATAACTCTCCCAGACTTCAAGAAATACTACAAAGCCACAGTCATCAAAACAGTGTGGTACTGGTATCAAAACAGACAGACAGACCAGTGGAAAAGAATAGAGAACCCAGAAATAAACCCTGACACCTATGGTCAATTAATCTTTGATAAAGGAGGCAAGAGCATACAATGGTTATGTTTTTATCAGGTTTTGTTATGAGGATTATGGCAGCATAGTAGAAATAGAGAGGCATCCATTGTTTTCCATACTCTGGAACTCTTAACACATACATTATCTGTTCTTTGTGAGCTGGAAAGAATTTTGCTAAAACATTCTCTGAATATATGCTGTCTAAAATAATACAATAAGCACATGAAATGTGGTTAATATGACAGAGAAACTGAATTTTTAAATTTTATTTCAAATTTAATCTCATTTAAAAATTGATAAGCATCTCATTTTTTTCAGGGTTTTTGGTACAATATGAGTTGTATGAGTCTACATTTTGTAGATTACCTAAAGTCTATATATACAGATGAATTATTTCTAATGAAGAGTTATCACCCAGATTGAAATGTACTTTAAATACAAAATACACCCTGCATTTGAAAGACTTAAGTACTCAAAAAAGTAAAATTAATAACTCTTGCATTGATTTTATGTTGACATGGTAATCTTTATCATAGCCACCTATGTTAAATAAAACATACTATTAAAATTAATTTTACCTGTTCCTTTTTTTACACTTTTAGTGGCTCTCAGAAAATTTTAAATTATTAATGTGGCTTGCTTGCATTTGTGATAGGCATTGTATTTCTATTAGCATGTTTCTGAACCCTGAGCATTCCTAAAAAGGTTAGTAAAATTTACTGTTTCTTCTAAAGTTACTGGTTCATTCAGTTTTGCTATCTCTCCAGAATAAATTTTGATCACTCATATTTTCCTCAAAAGCAATAATTTCAAATGTATTTTCAACTATATGAATGTTTTAATTTACAAATATTTTCTTCCTTCTTTCTTCCCTCCCTCCCTTCCTTTTTTTTATTTTGTTTATTTGAGCTCTTTCTCTCCTCTTCTTGAAGACTCTGGCCAGAGTTTTGTAAGTTTTGTTTACCCTTCAAAGAAACACCTCTTGGTTTTATTGATTTTTTTGTATTGTTTTTTGAGTCTCTATTTTATTGATTTTCTCTCTGACCTTTATGATTTCCTTCCTTCTGCTGACTTTAGGTTTTATTTGTTCTCTTTTTAAGTATTTTAGTTGGTGGATTAGTTGTTAATTTGATTTTTTTTTTCTTTTTTGAGGAAGGCCTGCATTGCTATGAATTTCTTTCTAAGAACTGCTTTTGCAGCATCCCATAGATTTTGAATGGTTGTGTTTTCATTATCATTTGTCTTGAGGTATTTTTTAATTTCTCTTGATTTCTTTGTTGACACATTTTCTTTTTTCTAACAGCATGTTGTTTAGTCTCCATGTAGTCAGTTTTTTTCTCATTTCTTTTCCTGTGGTTGATTTCTAGTTTCCTTCCATTGTGGTCAGAGAAGATACTTGAAATATTTTCTATACTCCTAAATTTGTTACAGTTTTTTTTGTGTGTGTGTGCCCCTGTATGTGATCAGTCCTTGAGGTTCCATGTGCACTTGAGAACAATGTATATTCTGATTTTTTTGGATGTAATTTCTGAAAATGACAATTATCTAACTTTGCTATTGTGTCCTTTAGAATCTCTGTTGCTTTATTGATTTTTCTGTCTAGAAGATCTGTCCATTGATGTGAGTGGGGTGTTAAAGTCTCCTACCTACTATGATTGTATTCTCATCAATTTCTCCTTTTATGTCTATTAGTATTTGTTGTATGTATCTGGGTGCTCCCATATTAGGAGCATAGATATTGATGATTGTAATATCCTCTTCTTGAATGGATCCTTTTACCATGAAATAGTGTCCTTCTTTGTATTTATTTATTTATTTGGCTATTATAGGGAGGTTCCCAGGCTGGGGGTCAAATCGGAGCTGTAGCTGCTGGCCTATGCCAGAGCCACAGCAATGTGGGATCCGAGCCGCATCTGCAACCTACACCACAGCTCACAGCAATGCTGGATCCTTAACCCACTGAGCAAGGCCAGGGGTCAAACTCACCAACTCATGGTTCCTAGTTGGATTCGTTAACCATTGAGCCACAACGGGAACTCCGGAACTCTCTTTTTTATATTTCTTTATGACCTCTTTAAAGTCTATTCTGTCTGATAAGAGTATTGCAACTCCTGCTTTCCTGTCTTTTCCATTGGGATGAAATATCTTTTTCCATTCCCGCACTTTCAATTTATATGTGTCCTTTGCCCTAAGGTGAGTCTCTTGTATGCTACACATTGTAGGCTCTTCTTTTTTTTAATTACTCAATGAATTTATCATATTCATAGTTGTACAACAGTCATTACAAGCAAATTTTATAGCACTTCCATCCCAAACCCTCAGTGCATCCCCCACCCCCCAAAATGGTCTCATTTGGAAACCATAAGTTTGTCAAAGCCTTTGAGTCAGTATTTGTTCTGCAAAGAAGTACATTGTGTCCTTTTTTTATTTTTTATTTTTTTGTCTTTTGTCCTTTTTTTTAGGGCCGCACTAGCAGCATATGGAGGTTCCCAGGATAAGAGTCTAATCAGAGCTGTTGCTGCTGGCCTATGCCAGAGCCACAGCAATGCCATATCTGAGCCACGACTGTGACCTACACCACAGCTCACAGCAATCCCAGATCCTTAACCCACTGAGCAAGGCCACGGGTCAAACCCCCAACCTCATGATTCCTAGTTGGATTCATTTCACCTGCACCACGACGGGAGCTCCTTTTGTATCCTTTTTTTACATTCCACATGTTAAGTGATAGCATTTGATGTTGGTGTCTCATTGTCTGACTGACTTCACTTAGCGTGATAATTTCTAGATCCATCCATGTTGCAGCAAATACTGTTATTTCTTTCCTTTCAATGGGTGACTAATATTCCATTTTGTATATATACAACATTTTCCTTATCCACTCCTGTCAATGGACATTGAGGTTGTTTCCATGTCTTGGCTATTATATAGAGTGCTGCAGTGAACACTGCAGTATATATGTCTTTTTGAGTCATGGTTTTCTCTGGATAGATGTTGAGGAGTGGGATTGCTGGATCAAATGGTAGTTCTGTTTTTAGTTTTCTAAGGAATCTCCATGCTGATTCCCACAGTGGTTGCACCAATTTACAATCCCACCAACAGTGTAATAGGGTTCCTTTTTAACCACACCCTCCCCAGCAATTATTGTTTGTAGACTTTTTTTTAATTACTCACTGAATTTTTTACATTTGTAGTTGTACAATGATCATGACAATCCAATTTTATACGATTTCCATCCCACAACCCCAGTGCATGCCCCCAACCCCCAAACTGTCTCCTTGGGAAACCGTACGTTTTTCAAAGGCTGTGAGTCTACAGTATCTGTTCTGCAAAGAAGTTCAGTCTGTCCTTTTTTCAGACTCCACATGTCAGTGAAAGCATTTGATGTTGGTGTCTCATTGTATAGCTGACTTCACTTAGCATGATAATTTCTAGGTCCATCCATGTTGCTAAAAATGACAGTATTTCGCTCCTTTTAATGGCTGAGTAATATTCCATTGTGTATATGTACCACATCATCTTGATCCACTCCTCTGTTGTCCTCCTCTCACATTTAGGCTGTTTCCATGTCTTGGCTATTGCAAATAGTGCTTCATTGAACACCAGAGTACATATGTCTTTGCGAGTCATGGTTTTCTCTGGATAGATGCCCAGGAGTGGGATTGTTGGATCAAATAGTAATTCTATGTTTAGTTTTCTGAGGCATCCCCATACTGTTTTCCACAGTGGTTGCAGCAATTTACACTCCCACCAACAGTGTACTACGGTTCCTTTTTCTCCACACCCTCTCTAGCACTTATTGTTTGTAGACGTTTTGATGATGGCCATTCTGGCTGGTGTAAGGTGGTACCTCAGAGTGGTTTTGATTTGCATTTCTCTAATAATGAGTGATGTTGAACATCTTTTCATGTGTTTTTTGGCCATCTGTACGTCTTCTTTGGAGAACTGTCTGTTTAGATCTTCTGCCCATTTTTTGATGGGGTTGTTTGATTTTTTGGTATGGAGCTGCAGAAGGTGTTTATAAATTTTGGAGATTAGTCCCTGGTCAGTCGATTCATTTGCAACTATTTTCTCCCAATCTGTGGGTTGTCTTCTCGTTTTGTTTAGGCTTTCCTTTGCTGCACAGAAACGTTTAAGTTTGATTAGGTCCCATTTGTTTACTTTTGTTTTTACTGTCATCACTCTCAAGAGGTGGAGCCGAGAAGGTATTGCTGTTGTTTATGTCAGAGAGTGTTTGGCGTATGTTTTCCTCTAAGGGTTTTATATTATCTGGTCTTATATCTAGGTCTTTAATCTATTTTGAGTTTATTTTTGTGTATGGTGTTAGGGAGTGTTCTAATTTCATTCTTTTCCATGTGGCTGTCCAGTTTTCCCAGCACCACTTATGGAACAGGCTGTCTTTTCTCCATTGTATACTCTTGCCTCCTCTGTCATAGATTAGTTGGCTGTAGGTGTTTGGGTTTAGTTCTGGGCTTTCTATCCTGTTCCACTGGTCTATATATCTGTCTTTGTGCCAGTACCATATGGTTTTGATGATTGTTGCTTTGTAGTGTAGTCTGAAGTCAGGGGGCCTGATTCCTCCAGCTCCATTTTTCTTTTTCAGGATGTCTTTGGCTGTTCTGGGTCTTTTGTGCTTCCAAACAAACTTCAAAATACTTTGTTTGAGTTCTGTGCAAAATGTCCTTGGTACTTTGATAGGGATTGCATTGAATCTGTAGATTGCCTTGGGTAGTAGAGTCATTTTGATAATAATGACTCTTCCAATCCACGAGCATGGTATGTCTTTCCGTCTGTTTGTGTCATCTTTGATTTCTTTCATCAGTGTTTTAAAGTTTTCCGAGTACAGGTCTTTTGTCTCTTTAGGTAGGTTCATTCCTAAGTATTTTATTCTTTTGGATGCAATGGTAAATGGGATTGCTTCCCTACTTTCTCTTTCTGAACTTTCCTTGTTAGTATACAGAAATGCTGTCGATTTCTGTGTATTGATTTTGTATCCTGCGACTTTGCCAAATTCGTGGATGAGCTCTAACAGTTTTCTGGTAGAGACTTTAGGATTCTCTAGGCATAGTGTCATGTCATCTGCAAATGGTGATAATTTTACTTCTTCCTTTCCAATTTGTGTTCCTTTTATCTCTTTTACTTCTCTCATTGTCGTGGCTAGAAGTTCTAAAACTATGTTGAAGAGTAGTGGTGAGAGCGGACATCCTTGTCTTGTTCCTGATCTCAGTGAGAATTCTTTCAGCTGTTCACCCTTGAGAATGATGTTAGCTGTGTGTTCGTCATACCTGGCCTTTACCATGTTGAGGTAGGTTCCCGTTATGCCCACTTTCTGAATGGTTTTTATCAGAAATGGGTGTTGGATTTTGTCAAAGGCTTTTTCTGCATCTATTGAGAGGATCATATGGTTTTTATTCTTCAGCTTGTTAATGTGGTGTATCACACTGATGGATCTGTGGATGTTGAAGATACCTTGCATCCCTGGGATAAATCCCACTTGATCATGACGTATGATCCTTTTAATGTATTGTTGGATGCAGTTTGCTAGTATTTTGTTGAGGATTTTTGCATCGATGTTCATCAGTGAAATAGGCCTGTAGTTTTCTTTTTTTGTGGTGGTGTTGTCTGGTTTTGGTATCAGGGTGATGGTGGCTTCATAGAATGAGTTTGGGGGGAGTTCCCATCGTGGCACAGTGGTTAACGAATCCGACTAGGAACCATGAGGTTGCGGGTTCGGTCCCTGCCCTTGCTCAATGGGTTAATGATCTGGCGTTGCCGTGAGCTGTGGTGTAGGTTGCAGACGCGGCTCGGATCCTGTGTTGCTGTGGCTCTGGCGTAGACTGGTGGCTACAGCTCTGATTCGACCCCTAGCCTGGGAACCTCCATATGCTGTGGGAGCGGCCCAAGAAATAGCAAAAAAAAAAAAAAAAAAAAAAGAATGAGTTTGGGAGTGTCCCTTCCTCTGTGATCTTTTGGAATAGTTTCATAAGGACAGGTGTTAGCTCACCTCTGAATATTTGATGGAATTTGCCTCTGAAGCTATCTGGCCCTGGACTTTGTTGGAATTTTTTTTTTTTTTTTTTGCTCACCAACAAATATAAGTTTTAATTAAGCAAACTGTTGACTTTAAACAAATATAATTTTAGCTCTGATACATATTTTTTTAGTGTATTTCATGAAATAAATTTTCTTTTTTTTTATAATTGTTTTTATTTTCCCACTGTACCTCAAGGGGGTCAGGTTATCCTTACATGTATATCTTACAATTACATTTTTTCCCCCACCCTTTCTTCTGTTGCCACATGAGTATCTAGACAAAGTTCTCAATGCTATTCAGCAGGATCTCCTTGTAAATCTATTCTAAGTTGTGTCTGATAAGCCCAAGCTCCCGATCCCTCCCACTCCCTCCCCCTCCCATCAGGCAGCCACAAGTCTTTTCTCCAAGTCCATGATTTTCTTTTCTGAGGAGATGTTCATTTGTGCTGGATATTAGATTCCAGTTATAAGTGATATCATATGGTATTTGTCTTTGTCTTTCTGGCTCATTTCACTCAGTAGGAGATTCTCTAGTTCCATCCATGTTGCTGCAAATGGCATGATGTCATTCTTTTTTATGGCTGAGTAGTATGCCATTGTGTATATATAGCACATCTTCCCAATCCAATCCTCTGTCGATGGACATTTGGGTTGTTTCCATGTCCTGGCTATTGTGACTAGTGCTGCAATGAACATGCGGGTGCACGTGTCTCTTTTAAGTACAGTTTTGTCCGGATAGATGCCCAAGAGTGGGATTGCGGGGTCATATGGAAGTTCTATGGATAGATTTCTAAGGTATCTCCAAACTGTTCTCCATAGTGGCTGTACCAGCTTACATTCCCACCAACAGTGCAGGAGGGTTCCCTTTTCTCCACAGCCCCTTCAGCACTTGTTATTTGTGGATTTATGAATGATGGCCATTCTGACTGGTGTGAGGTGGTATCTCATGGTAGTTTTGATTTGCATTTCTCTTATAATCAGCGATGTTGAGCATTTTTTCATGTGATGGCTGGCCATCTGTATATCTTCCTTGGAGAACAGTCTATTCAGGTCTTTTGCCCATTTTCCATTGATTGATTGGCTTTTTTGTTGTTGGGTTGTATAAGTTGTTTATATATTCTAGAGATTAAGCCCTTGTCCGTTGCATTGTTTGAAACTATTTTCTCCCATTCTGTAAGTTGTCTTTTTGTTTTCTTTTGGGTTTCCTTTGCTGTGCAAAAGCTTTTCAGTTTGATGAGGTCCCACTGGTTTATTTTTGCTCTACTTTCTATTGCTTTGGGAGACTGATCTGAGAAAATATTCATGATGTTGATGTCAGAGAGTATTTTGCCTATGTTTTCTTCTAGGAGTTTGATGGTGTCCTGTCGTATATTTAAGTCTTTCAGCCATTTTGAGTTTATTTTTGTGCATGGTGTGAGGGTGTGTTATAGTTTCATTGCTTTGCATGCAGCTGTCCAGGTTTCCCAGCAATGCTTGCTGAATAGACTTTCTTTTTCCCATTTTATGATCTTGCCTCCCTTGTCGAAGATTAATTGACCCTAGGTGTCAGGGTTTATGTCTGGGTTCTCTATTCTGTTCCATTGGTCTGTCTGTCTGTTTGGGTACCAGTACCACACTGTTTTGATGACTGTGGCTTTGTAGTATTTCTTGAAGTCTGGGAGAGTTATGCCTCCTGCTTGGTTTTTGTTTCTCAGGATTGCTTTGGCAATTCTGGGTCTTTTGTGGTTCCAGATAAATTTTTGGATTGTTTGTTCTACTTCTGTGAAAAATGTCCTGGGTAATATGATGGGGATTGCATTGAATCTGTAGATTGCTTTGGGTAGTATGGCCATTTTTACAATATTGATTTTTCCAATCCAGGAACATGGAATATCTTTCCATTTCTTTACACCTTCTTTGATTTCTTTGATTAAAGTTTTATAGTTCTCGGCATATAGGTCCTTTACCTCCTTGGTCAGGTGTATTCTGAGGTATTTGATTTTGTGAGGTGCAATTTTAAAAGGTATTGTATTTTTGTATTCCTTTTCTAATATTTCATTGCTGGTATACAGAAATGCGACTGACTTCTGAATGTTAATCTTATATCCTGCTACTTTGCTGAATTTATGAATCAGTTCAAGTAGTTTTGGGGTTGAGTCCTTAGGGTTTTCTATGTATAGTATCATGTCATCTATGTGCATAGAGTGACAGCTTGATCTCTTCTCTTCCTATATGGATGCCTTTGATTTCTTTGGTTTGTCTAATTGCTGTGGCTAGGATTTCCAAAACGATGTTGAAGAGCAGTGGTGAGAGTGGGCATCCCTGTCTTGTTCCAGATTGGAGTGAGAAGGCTTTCAGTTTTTCCCCACTGAGTATTATATTTGCTGTGGGTTTGTCATAAATGGCTTTGATTATATTCATGAATGTTCCCTCTATACCCTCTTTGGCGAGGGTCTTGATCATGAATGGATGTTGGACTTTGTCAAATGCTTTTTCTGCGTCTATTGAGATGATCATATGATTTTTGACTTTTCTTTTGTTAATGTGGTGTATGACGTTGATTGATTTGTGTATGTTGAACCATCCTTGTGAACCTGGGATGAACCCAACCTGGTCATTGTGTATAATTTTTTTGTTATGTTGTTGGATTCGGTTGGCTAAGATTTTGTTGAGAATTTTTGTATCTATATTCATCAATGATATCGGGCGATAGTTTTCTTTTTTGGTGGTATCTCTGTCTGGTTTTGGAATGAGGGTGATGGTGGCATCTTAGAATGTCTTTGGGAGTGTTCCTTCTTCTTCACCCTTTTGAAAGAGTTTAAGGAGGATGGGCACCAATTCCTCTTTATGTGTTTAATAAAATTCACCTGTGAAGCCGTCTGGTCCTGGACTTTTATTTGTAGGGAGTGATTTTATGACCTCTTCAGTTTCATTTCTAGTGATGGGTCTGTTCAGTTGGTCTGTTTCTACTTGATTCAGTTTTGGCAGGCTGTAAGATTCTAGAAAACTGTCCATTTCTTCCAGATTGTCAAACTTGTTGCCATATAGTTGTTCATAGTATTCTCTTATGGTTTTTTGTATTTCTGTAGTATCTGTTGTGATTTCTCCTTTTTCATTTATAATTTTGTTTATTTGGGTTCTTTTTCTCCACCTTTTAGTGAGTCTTGCCAGGGGTTTGTCAATTTTGTTCACCTTTCCAAAGAACCAGCTCTTGGTTTTATTAATTTTCTCTATTATTTTTGAATCTCTATTTTATTGATTTCTTCTTTGATCTGTGTAATTTCCTTCCTTCTGCTGACTTTAGGACCTTTTTGTTCTTCTTTTTCTAATTCATTTAGGTGGAGAGTTAAGTTGTCAATTTGGGGTCTTTCTTCTTTTTTGAGAAAGGCCTGTATTGCTATAAATGTCCCTCTGAGCACTGCTTTCGCAGCATCCCATAGATTTTGAGAGGTTGTGTCTTCATTATCATTTGTTTCAAGGTAGTTTTTAATTTCCTTCTTGACTTCCTCATTGACCCATTGGTTTTTTAGTAGCATGTTGTTTAGTCTCCATGTAGTAGGCTTTTTCTCTTTCCTTTTCCCATGGTTGATTTCTAATTTCATGGCATTGTGGTCAGAGAAGATACTTGAGATAATTTCTATGTGTTGGAATTTTTTAAATTACAATTTCAATTTAAGTTCTTCTTATTGGTCCATTAACCTTTTCTCTTTCATTTTAGTTAAGTCTTGGAAGATTGTACTTTTCTAAGAATTTGTCCATTTTTCTATTTCATCTTCGTTAAGTCTTAGAAGATTGTACTTTTCTAAGAATTTGTGCATTTTTTCTAGGTTTTCCATTTTATTGGTGTTTAGTAGTCTCTCTTGATCCTTTGTATTTCTGTCATGTCTGCTATTCTTCTTTTTCATTTCTAATTTTATTGATTTGAATCCTCTGTCTTTTTTTCTTGATAAGTCTGGCTAAGGGTTTATCAATTTTTTTGATCTTTTTAAATTACCAGCCCTTAGTTTCACTGTCTTTTCTATGGTTTTCTTCATTTCTATTTCATTGTTTTCAATGAAAAATCTGCAAAAAATAATGGAAACTTCTGCCAATAACCTTATTGGGGTTCCCTTGTATGTTATTTATTTCTTTTCCCTAGCTGCTTTCAGTATTTTCTCTTTGTCTTTAATTTTGGCCAGTTTGATTAATATGTGTCTGGGTTGTCCTTCCTTGGGTTTCTTTTATGTGGTCCTCATTGCACTTCCTGGATTTGAATGAGTGGTTCCTTTCCTATGTTAGGGAAGTTTTCAGGTATTATCTCTTGGAATATTTTTTCTGCCCCCTTTTCTCTCTCTTCTCCTTCTGGCACCCTCTATAATACAGATGTTTGTGCATTTGAACATTGTCCCAGAATTCTCAGACTGTCTCCATTTCTTTTCAGTCTTTTTTTCTTTTTTTTTGTTTTCCATCAGTGATTTCCACTAGTCTGTCCTCCAACTCACTTATTCATTCTTCTGCCTCCTATATTCTGTTGGTTGCTTCTAGTGAATTTTTTATTTCAGATACTGTATTTTGCATTTCTGCTTGCTTAAGTTTTAAATCTTGTATTTCTTTGCTCAGTGTTTCCTGTAAATTATTAGTCTTTGCTTCCATTTTATTTCTAATGTTTTGCATCATCTTCACCATCAATAGTCTAAAGTCTTTTTCCTGTAGGCTGATAATCTCCAGATCACTTAGCTGTTTTTTCTGTTTTTTTTTTCTTTCTCCCTTATCTGAGTTATAGTTATCTGTCTTTTCATTTTTATAGGTTTTTGCTTTGGTGTCCTTTTTGCACACAATAGAGTTGTAGCCTCTCTTACTTCTTGTGTCTGCCCCTCTTGTGGCTGAATTTGGTTTGGGGTCTTGCTTTATGTTTCCTGATGGGAGGGACTGGTGCCTCCCCGCTGGTAGGTGGGGCTGATTCCTATCCCTCTGATGGGTGGGGCTTTGTCTCTGGATGAGAGTAGAGGTGGCTATGTTCCTGGGGGGATTTTAGGCAGTAAACCCCTGTTTACTGAGAGGTGGGGCTGTGATCCCACCTGGATTATTATTTGACCTGGGGCTTCTCAGTGCTGATGGGTGGGGCCAGATATTCTCAAATTGTCCACCTCCAGAGAAAAGCACTTTGCTGATGACTATTCCTCAGAGCTCTGCCTCCAGTGTCCTTCCCCAACAATGAGCCTCAGTCACCCCGTTTTCCCATGAGATCCTCCAAGAACTGCATTCAGGTCTGACATACATTCCTATTGAGACTTAGCTTTGCACTGGGACTCAGCACACATGAAAGTCTGTGTGCGCCTTTCAAGAATGGGGTCTCTGTTTCCCCCAGTCCTGTGGAGCTCTTGCGCACAAGCCCCACTGGCCTTCAATGCCAGATGCTCCAGGGGCTCTTTCTCTCAATGTCAGATCCCCAGGCATGGGGTTTGATGTGGGGCTTAGAACTGTCAGACCCGTAGGTGAGTCTCTGTGATACAGTTACTTTCCAGTCTGTGGGCTTCCCACCTGGGAGATACGGGGTTGCTTATATTGCATAATCGCTCCTCCTGCCTCTTAATGTGGCCTCCTCTTTGTCTTCTTGAGTAGAATATCTTTTTGAAAGTTTCCAGTCCATTTGGTTGAAGGTTACTCAGCATTTGGTCGTAAATTTTGTTGTTTTTATGAGAGAAGTTGAGCTTCAGTCCTTCTCTTGCACCATCTTAATTCCATCTCCAAAAATCTAGGCTCTTGGTTTTTTTTAAATCCAGTCTAATCCAGTCTGACACTCCATGTCTTTTGATTGGAGACTTCAGTCCATTGACATTTAAGGAAATTATTGATAAATACGTATTTATTGTCATTTTAAACCTTGTTTTCCAGTTGCTTCTATGTTTCTCCTTTGTTCCTTTCTGTTTTAGTTGGATGATTTCCTTGTAATTAATGCTTGTCTCCTCTTCTTTTTAGTTTTTGTGAATGTATTGTTTGGTTTTGATGCATGATTGCTCTGTTTTTCAGGTATGTTAGCCCCTTCATATATCTGCTTGTTTTAACCTGATAGTCATATAGACTCAAACACATTCTAGAAAAAAAGAGTCTAGATTTTCTTACTTTCCTTCCCCACATTTTATGATTCTGATGTCCTTTTTTAACATCTTCATGTTTATCCTTTTGCTGCTCCTTGTGTTTATTGTCACTTTCATATTTTTTTCCTTTTAGTTCTGTATACTGGCTTATTTATGTGATTACTTTCTAATTGTGATTTCCTCCATCCTGTTTCTTCTTGCTTCTTTTTTATTTAGAGGAGCTCTTTCAGTATTTCTTTTAGAATGGGTTTAGTAATGCTGTACTCTTTCAGTTTTTGTTCATTGGAGAAATTCTTTTTTCTCCTTCTTTTAAAAATGATGTCCTTATGGAGTTCCCATCGTGGCTCAGAGGTAAATGAATCCAACTAGGAACCATGAGGTTGCAGGTTTGATCCATGGCCTCACTCAGTGGGTTAGGGCTCTGGCATTGCCATGAGCTGTGGTGTAGGTTGCAGACATGGCTCGGATCTGGCATTGCTGTGCTCTAGCATAGGCCAGTGGCTACAGCTCTGATTCAACCCCTTGCCTGGGAACCTCTATATGCCATGGATGTGGCCCTAGAAAAGACAAAAAATAAAAATAATAAAAAATAAAGTAAAATGATAATCTTACTGGGTAGAGTATTCTATGCTGCAAATATTTATCTTTTAGAACTTTGAATGTATCTTGCCACTCTCTTCTGGCCTGTAGTGTTTCTGTAGAGAAATCAGCTGATAGCCTTGTGGGGGTTCTCTTATAATTAACTTTTTGTTTTTTTCTCTTGCTGCCTGTAGAATCCTCTCTTTAACTTTTGCCATTTATATAAGAATATGTCTTGGTGTGGGCCTGTTTGGGTTCACTTTGTTTGGGGCCCTCTATCCTTCCTGAATCTTGATAACTGTTTCCTTTGTATTTGGAAAGTTTTCAGCCATAATTTCTTCAAATATATTTTCTGTCCCCTTTTCTTTTTCTTCTCCTTCTGGAATCCCTATCATGCATAAATTGGCCTGCTTAAATTTTCCCTTAGATCTCTTCTATTGCTTTCACATTTTTTCATTTGGTTTTCCATCTGCTGTCCTGATTGGTTGATTTCAATTATTCTATCTTCCAAGTCACTAATCCATTCCTTTGCATTATTCATTCTGCTCTTAATTGCCTTTAGCTCAGTTTGTGTCTCTGAAAATGAATTTTCTAATTTTTCTTGGTTCCTCCTTATATTTTCTAGTTCTTTTCTAAAGTAATATGCACTGCTATTCATATCTGCTCTTAATTCCTCCATAGCTACCCTTATTTCATTCAGTACTTTCACTATCTCTTTTGTGAACTCAGTATCTGTTAGACTTCAGAGGTCTGTTTCATTGTTTGCTGCTTCAGGTGAATTCTCTTGTTCTTTTAGCGGGGAATGCTTCCTTAGCTTCTTCATTTTGCTTATATTTTTCTCATTCTGCAAGTTTAAGGAAACCAACTATGGTAGTTTTGGAGAGCTGTTTATATGCAATAGCTCCCCTGTGTATTTTGGGGGCTTTGCTATTTATTTTTGGCATGGGAATTTGGATGTTTGCTTTCTCTTTCCTCAGTGTGAGCAGGTCGTTATTCCCTGATAGGATGCTGAGTGTGTTTCCAGGGATACGAAGGTAGTGATTAAGGCCAGTGGCTAGTGCCTGGTTGCTGAGCTCTCAACAGTAGCAAGGACCTGGGAAGGTGGTGCAGACTGCTCCTAGTTGCACGCCCCTGGGAAGTGGCAGTGGGCCTCAGGCAAGTTTAGGTGTTCCCTGGAGCATTTGGCATTAGCAGTTGCAGGACATGTGCATTCCCAGGGGAGTGAGAACAACAATGGGTGGTGCTTGTTTGCAGTGCCCTTCTCTGTGCTGCCCTCTGAGGTGACTGGAACTGCAAGTGGGGCCTATTCATGGACTCCTAGTGGTAGAGCCCATGCCCATTTTTGGAGTCAGAGGTAATTGTGGTAGTTTGTGTCTGCCACTTGCAGACCATGCAAGAAGAACTCTGTTCTGCTGAGCCTGCACAGGAGGTGCCATCACCCATAGCAAGTGCAAGAGGGGTCATCATGGCACAAGAGGTGCCTTGCCATCCATAGCCCCATCCTCCGAGAGTCTGCATACATGCTCAGAGAAAGACATTCCTATGGTGGTCTTCCTCTCATCCTCTTGCTTTTCCCAGCAATGGTACTTTGCTTCTCCTGTGGGCCCAGACCTCCTTTCGGGTTCTCTCAACTGTGGCGCTCTGCACCTCAGCCCTTGGTGCACTGCTCCCTACACCCCCTCAGGCTGTCTTCACATTGCCAACTCTATTCCTTTCCCTGTAACTGACCTCCAGAGTCTGAGTCTGAGTGCCTAGCCCCTGCCTGAGCATCTTAGGCTGTAGTTTCTGGCAGCATTGGTACTCATATTCTTTGCAGCCCTCTCAATGCTTTGGCCTCCTTAGTCCTGCTGCTGTGCTTTTCTCTGTGGCTTTGAGGTCCCTCTGTCTTGGCCAATCTCCCTGCCAGGTAGGTGGCTTTCCAGGGTATGAGTTCCTTTCCTCTTTCTTGCTCCCTCTTACGAGTGCTAGTCCTGTTCTGATTCCTTTCCCTCTCTTTCTTTTTTTCAGTTTGTTCTACCCAGTTATGTGGAGGGTTTCTTGCTCTTTTTAGAGATTTAAGGTCTTCTGCCAGAGTTCAGTAGATGGTCTTTGCAAATGGTTCAAATGTAGATAGTTTTTTTTATGTGTTTGTGGGAGAAGGTGAGCACTGAATCTTACTCCTCCACCATCTTGATTCTTCTACCTCCCTCCTTCCCTCCCTCCTTTTGGCTTTAATGGTAAATCAGCTCTGAGATATATTGATAAATTCTGTGTTTGTGATTTTTTATTTTGTGTCTGCTTTGATATTTATTCATTCAAATATATTTTTATATCATCAAATTACTTTCCTTATTTGTAGGAATTACATTTTCATTTTCTGATAAAATCCCTATTTTTTAAAAAAGATATCACACTGTACTTAAAAAAGAATCAATAATTGATAAAATGTATCCAACATTTAACATGTTCCAGGGATGTGCTAACTTCTTCACTGAAATTATCATATCAAGTCTTCACAATAGGTCTGTGAAGAACATACTGAAGTTATCCCCAGTTTGCAGATGGGAAAACCAGACCGAGAGGAATTTGGATCCATCCAAGTTTTCCCACTTGTTGCCCACAGGCTCACAAGCTCCACATGAGAGATCATTTAGTATCTTGTGCACAATACTAAAAAATATAGCGGAGCTCTTTGTAGCAGATGTCTAGCATCATAACATCAACATAGTTCATGCTAAGATTCAAATGTTGAGGAATTTTTACATGCAATTATATTCAGTGTTAATAAATTGCCCCGTAATATACTACTACTGCACTCTTGACTTGGGTTTCCTATAACAGCTTAACAAAAAGCTTTCATTCATATGCAATAAGGCACAGTTTTCTATAAACAGTTGTTTACTGTAATCATTTTTGCAGGGTGGGGAGAAATAGATGGCAGTTGGCCAATTTTTAATACCCTGTATCTTCAAATTAGAATTTTTGAAGTCTTACTTGTATCTATAGAATGTCAGAAAAGGAGGTCTTTCATGCAGTTGATTTTTTTGGGCAAGTAAAGGCAAATCCCTGTCTTTCTGCCTCTAAATTATATCCCATTTGGTATTAAATAGCTTTTCAAATTATCTCAGCTATAGTACAGTCTCTTTTAAGATTTAGATATTTAATATCAACAAATGACTCTGGTTCACTAATTTATGATTCTTTTCTTTGTTTTTTTTCCCCCTACAGATAGTGTTTTTGGAAGAAGCATCCCAACAAGAAAAGCTGGCCAAAGAATGGTGTTTCAAGCCTTGTGAAATAAGAGAACTGAGTCACCAGTAAGTCAGAGTCAACTTCTTTCCTTATGATGCCATTAACTAATCTCAAATGTTAATAAACCTGCCTTGAGAGTTGATGGAAACTTGGAGAACTCGAGGCTGCCATCATTCATTTATTTCTTCAGCAAATATTTGTTGAGCTTCTTATGTGTAGGAATAGAATCTAGAGATGAAAATGACCTACAAAGTCTTGGCTCTCACAGGGTTTACAGCCTATGGGGAAGAGGGAGCGTAGACAAGTGTACAGATACATAAGCATGACAGTGATGTCTTCTGTAAGAGGGAGCATGATATAGATCAACTAGTGGGAGGGAGGGAGAGGTTTTGGGGAGGAGTAACTGACAGCATGGTTATGAAAGACCAAGCTCCAGAAGTGCATCTGAGCTGCTATTTTATATTCCAGCTAACTTAGTGTTTTTTTTTTTTTAATATTTGTACCAGATCTGTTTCCTGTGATTGACCCACTCTCTTCATCACCTGGGTGATTTGTCTGCTAGAAATGGGAATACTTTTCTCAAACTCAAAGATTTTGTTTGGTCTTAGGTCACATATGTTTCCAAAGTCAATAAAAGTTTCAAAGTCAACCAAAATCATTTTCATTCTAAAAACATCTTTATAACTTGGAAAGTGGCTTTAGAGTAATGTAGTGAGAAGAACACTGAATTCAAAATTAAAACATCTGGCATGAACCACCACCCTACATCTCTACAGCTGTAAGATGGAACGCAAGCCACTTCCTCTCTTGAGCTCATCTCCTGGGCTGTTAGCAAAGGATTGTCCTAGGTGGTGGTGGACACCTTGTCCACCACAGCAGATCTGTGAATCAGGTCCCCCTAAGGCTTTGAGGTAAAGGAGCTGGCCACAGTCCAGAGAGATAATGATGGACCCTAATATTTTGTTGCACTTAAACTTACTCTCACATCTCTTACCTCCTTCTCTCTCCCTGCTGCCTCTCATGGAGCCAGTTGGCATACATATGAATCCACTGGGCATGGAGATGGCTTCAGTCACCTCTGCTGTTACTGTATGCTTCCTCTTGCTAGATTTTCATGAGAGTATATGTTGAGAAAAAACTGATGTTTATGTCAACTGCTTGTGTGCCTTTGTTGTGAGGGACTAAAAGAAGGCTTGAGGGTGGGTGAGACAGGAGTGAGAGGATGACACAGAGGGGTGGAGGATGGAGAGAGGGGTGAACACATCTGTGGATCCTTAGAGCCTTTTGTTCCTCTTTATGAAGCTGCCTTTGGAGTTAAATATGCCTAACAAATGTAGATTCCAGGGGATCTATAAGTACTGAACACAGAAAAGTGATAAGTTAAGGAAAAATTTAAACTTTAGTGGAAGACAAATCTTTGAAGAAAAATATTTAAAATGCAAAGTCATTTTTACAACAAACACATAAGAGGTACAGCTGAATTTCTTCAAGTCAGGATTAAAATACATGATAACTCTGACAGTCTTTTTAATAGAGTCATTGTAAATACAGGTATATCTCAGCATGACATGGATTTTTTTAATGAAAATTATAATTGGAGGACTCTGAACAGTGCATTGATAGGAATTGATCAGACTGTGACCATGGACCAGACAGAGGTTGACAGGGCCAGGATTAGGATGAAGCAAGTGAGACTTGCACCTTAGGCACAGAATTTAAGGGTGGCAGGAGGGAAAAAAGCTCAGTAATCAAGATAAATTGTAGTTGAATGCAGTATTTTAAAAATCAAAATCAAGCAAAACATCTGCAGTGAACAAAATACCAAAATTTTTAATAAGGACAATATGATGTTTATTTCACACCCTTGTATTTTTTGTGCAATGAAATTGGTTTTCAAATAGCCTGGGTTTCCCAGGCCATTAGGATCCTCACATCCCCTGAAGGGCAGGTTGGTGAGGGTTCATAATAGTGCGTGAGCAGATTGAGGAACTCAGGCTGTTATACACTCATGTGCTTTGATTGTAGGGCTTTTACTAGCATTTTCCACTTGGCTAAAAGACAGGTGCATGTTCTGATAAGTGTACATAAGGGCACATATTGTTCTTTTCCCTCATGTTCTGATACAGCCCAGCCAGCACTGCAGGTTTGGAAAGTGAAGTTGACGGTTTTTATCTGGGGGAAGTTGAGATTTTCTAAGGGAATTAGGACAGTAATTAAATAAAGTGAAAATAGGAAAGTGGAAAAGCAGAAGGAGAAAGGAGAGCTGTTTCACCTTCTACTTCAGCTTCCAGGCCCCTCTGCTTTACCTGCAGTTTGACTTTTGATGGCAACAGTTTAGCTGCAAGTGATGTCTTAAGTGGAGAACTGAGTTCTGAACCTGGCTGGGCCACTAATGAGTTTGTCATCTCCAAGCTTCCTTTTGTTCTCTCTGTAAAATGACCTTTAATCTCACATGCAGGTCTGAAAGTCCACACTCCTATGTTTACTGCTATCTGTAATAACCCTGGACTACATAATCACTTTATATTACTGTTTATATTAATAAGCATTTCATAATACTCTGTTTCCTAAAAAGGATAGCAAGGTTTTCTGGATAAGTTATACTTCTGACTCAATAAATCCTTGCTCCCTGTTGCCTCTGAAGACTTTGTACCCTGTGTCATCTCTTCTACTTCTTTTATTGCTGCTACCTTCAGAACATGCTTAAGTTTCTCCTACATGCAAAAGAAAAAGTGACTTTTACTCTGCATTATAATTCTAACTTTCATTACCAAATAGTTTTTGCCCACTGCTTTCTCTGAATCTGCCTTTCATGTTCATGGCTCTCTCCTTAGCACCTAGGACAGTAACTAAAAGATATCAGAGACTTGGTAAGTACTTAGATAATGAAGGACTGAACCCATGTGAAATTGGGTGTCTCCCCAGTCATTGTGTGGAAATGAGACCTCTCAGGGTCTTGACTCTTGCAGTTTTTGATGTTAGTCACTGTCCCGTGCTCCTTCCCTTCACGCTGTCCTCATCACTTCCCTATCATGGGCCCCTAGCTTCCTTACAATGTTTCTGTCCAGATTAAGCATGAGATTCTCTTCTTGCACAGACTGAACATCAGCTCCATCTCCTTCCTCAATTTCATTCTTTAAGTGGAGGGTACTGCTCAAGGTTTAGTTTTGACCTTTCTTCCGCAGAAATCTCTGGTCCCACCAACTTCTAGGTTACCTAATCAGAGGAGACTCTCAGATCTGAATCCCATCTTTAACTCTCTGACCTCTTATGCCATGTGTTTACTTGTTTTTTTGAGACTTGGAGGCCATACTTTGACTGCAGGCTTAGTATGACATTGCCCTTCCCTCAAAATGGACTTTCCTGCTTAATTCTCTGTACTTTACGTCATATGTTTAGCCTTACATGCCCCAAAACTTAATCTCTTTGACTATTTCCTCTTCTTTGCTACCTAGAGCTAATAAAAGATCAAGTTCTTCCTCTCATATTTATTCTTTTCCCTTATGTTCCCATCACCATCATCTTTATTCAGAAATTCTCTCATGCTTGAGATGTTGAAAAAGCATCCCCAGACATGTCTGCTACCACCAGATTTATCTTCCTAAATCTAGGGTTCAAAATGTCACAGTTCTGCCAAAGAAAATAAAAAAGCAATGGATCAAATATTCTCATGATTCCCTCCCTCCTGTCTATAGAATAACAAACACATGTTAATTCACTAAATTGATATTAAAGACCTTTTCTAAAAAACTCAAAATCAGGCTGCCTCAGTCAAGAATGTGATACTTAATCTCTATAATAAACTGCCTTCCACAAATAAGATGATATAACACAACACTGCCCAGTACATGTCCATCTTCAGTAAATATTACTGCTGTCAGCCTCATCATCACCACCATTCCTAGTTCTCATTTTTAAAAATATGAAGCGTTTATTTGTCCATTGACAGATGAATGGATTAATAAAATGTGGTATGTATATATACAATGGAATATTACTCAGCCATAAAAAGACAAACTAATGCCATTCGTGGCAACATGGATGGAACTAGAGACTCTCATACTAAGTGAAGTAAGCCTGAAAGAAAAAGACAACCATACGGTAGCACTTTTTTGTGGAAGCTTAAATATGGAACAGATGATCCTATCTAAAAAAAAAGAAACAGAAACAGATCATGGCCAAGAAGATCAGACTTGGGGTTCTCGGGGGAAAAGAGGAGTGAGTGGGATGGATGGGCATTTGAGGGGTTTTTGGATGCAGACTGTTATATTTGGAATGGATGGGCAGTGGAACCCTATTGTATAGCACAGGGAAATGTGTGTGATTAGGTCACTTTACTATACAACATAACTTGAAGAAACATTGTAAATCAACTATACTTTAATAATAATAATAACAACAACAATAACATAAAAGTAAATAAAATAACGAAAAATAAAATATAAAGCATTTATAGATACCCATGGTTTTGTCTTCTGTTTAGGTGGTATACATTTGAGTTGGTAGTATAGAGATTATTTGTTATGTCAAGCTTTGAGTTCAAGTTCCTTAGGTATATGAAGAAAGTAACTTATATTTACTTAGGATGATGGTGGTGGTGGCGGTGCATACTATCTTTTAACAAATATCTGTTTGGATGTGCTTGGACACTAAAGTGAACTGGATTATTTCTTTAGAAAAGCTTTAAGTATTGAGCATTGGGCTGCCTCAATTCTGTGGGTAGTGCTTCTGAAAACTCTAAAAACATGTTTCCTGGACTTCTGTTGTAAGAGTTAATAGAAATAGTAAAATTAATTGGTGGAACAGCAGGAGCGATCAGAAGCATCTGAAGAATGGTTATCATAGCATTGTAACTATATCTTCCCTTAAGTGTTTACATCACTCACCCAGTGACACTCATCTTCTCAGTTTGACCCTCCCACCAGCCTCAGTTTGATCTTGCTGCTTCTATTTCAGAACTCAACCCCTACATCACATGGGAAGGAATAGATTTCTTCCTGTCAGTCGAGGTGAAGATCACCATGGGAACTAAAATTGTTACTGCTCCGTTTCTGATCCTCAATGACTTGTGTTAATTCCTCATCGTGGTCCTGGAAGTGTTGACCTCAACTCTCATCTTTACTCCTTTCTGTAACCTCCAACTGCGAGAACAAAGTCATGATTAAGTCATAGCTTCACATGTATTTCTTGTGCAACAACTGCTTTGCTCCTGGTCAATGTTCTACTTTTTACTCCTTTCATCATCTTTGGTTAACTTCACACCAGCCATTCCAGTTTAGGACTGTATCGCTCCAGCAGAGCCTCATTTTTATTTCCTGCCCTCTAAAATTATAGGTTGATTTACAGTCACCTGGTTGCATTGGCTCTAAACCTGGTGGAGTAGACAATTAAATCATTGTATAGAAGAAATGTGATTTAAAGAAGTAGAAAATGGCTGTAGATGTTATTAAAATCTTTTCTCTTCATCTTAATTTCCAGTGAGTTCTTCATGCCTGGGCTGGTAGATACACACATCCATGCCCCACAGTACTCTTTTGCTGGTAGTAATGTGGACCTGCCACTTTTGGAGTGGCTGACCAAGTACACATTTCCTGTGGAACACAAATTCCAGAGCATTGACTATGCTGAAGAAATATACACCAGAGTTGTTGTAAGTATTCTGCTTGTGAGTATTGGTGTATTATGTTTGGTCATCTGTAGAAACATCATTTCTTTCTTTCTTTCCTTTTCCTTTTTTTTTTGTCTTTTTAGGGCCACACCCACAGCATGTGGAGGTTCCCAGGCTAAGGGTCCAATTGGAGCTGTAGCCGCTGGCCTATGCCAGAGCCACAACAACACAGAATCCACGCCATAGCTCACAGCAATGCCAGCTCCTTGACCCCCTGAGCGAGGCCAAGGATTGAACCTGTGTTCTCATGGATATTCATTGGGTTCGTTAACCACTGAGCCATGACAGGAACTCCAAAACATCCATTTCTTGGGTCATATTTAAGTTATGGTAGGTTAAGGTAGTGAGGGTATATATAATGGATTATGGAGACTTTTTTAGTTCTTTCATGGCCCAGTGAGTTTGAGACCACTTCACCTACAGAGCTAATCACTAGCAAAGAGACAGCTTGAATCTAAATCCACACATCCCCTGGGTTCTTGTGTTTTACTTCTTTTCTTTTACTTCTTGTGTTTTATGTTACTAAATTTAGGTTTAATGCATATGTGTGTTCCTTTACTTGGGCCGATCCACAGTTCTGTTTTGGGTACCATATGGAATAGCTGTGTAACCTTTGGAAAGTTCTGTGACTCATTTTCCCCATCTGTAAAAAAAAAATACAGATAATGATAATACCTACTTCATACTTCACAGGATTGTTATGATAGTTAAGCAAGTTAATGTTTGTTAAATTCTCAAAATAGTTCCTGACATATGTGTTTGCTTTAAAAAATACCCAAGGAAATCCAAAATTAAAATTTCAAATTATAGTCAGAAAGATGGGAAAATAGGAGGGTCCCCTCTTGCAGGATGTGTGGGATTGTGATGAGCATTAACACCACTAGACAGAACTAAGGAGCTAGTTCTGTCTTAGAACTGTGGCTGTAGTGGTGCCAACTGCATACTAAAGGCCCTGAAAATATCCTTCCTTCTACTCTCTTGGGAAAACCAGTTCCCTTTGGATTGCTGCTGTGGTGTAGGTTCAGTCCCTGTCCTGGGAACTTCCACATGCCACAGGCACAGCCAAAGAGAAGAAGAAAAGAAGAAAATCAGTTCCCTTTTTTCCTACTCCAACCCTATGCCCAGTCCACTCAGCAGCCAGAAATAACTTCTGCAGTTGAGAATTAAAGCTGCAAATAATTTATCTGACCACTAACTCTTGTCATTTAGCACACTTAATCTGAACATTTTTGCATGTTTATTGGACCGATGGATGGTTTTTCTCTTAAAGTAATGGCTATGTGATGGTGACAATATTATAAGCCTTCTGCAGTGATCTAGCCACCTGCCAGTTTCTCAGACCTTGCATCATTCAAACCTTGAAGAGTAAAAGCAAGTGGTATCATTTATATACTCATCTTTCTTAGATATAAATTTGATGTAATTGTGGATTTTACATATTTAGCATGCCTCCACATGACACCAAGAAAACTGAGAAGGACTAAAGCTATGTATAAAGTTGCTAGTGCATTGTGTTAATGAACTGTGTTAACCACACCAAATCTTTTTATTCTTAAAATTTATTTATACCTTGCATTGTTCTAAAAAGAGTTAGAGATATCTTAAAATCACATTGTATACAAGAGAAGAAAATGAGTTACAAAATCATGACAAAGGGGAAAAAGGGGAAGGAGAAAAAATAAAATAAAACCAAGAGGTAAATGTATACCATGGGGGTCTATGCACTTGTTAGAAATTGTCACAAATTTGGCTGTAACTGACCCAGAGAGGGAAACCAAAATATTTGATGTCAGTGAGTACAAAGTAGGTGAAATAAGTGTTATTCCCAGCAAGTATTTTCATTGCATACATCCTGTGCTTCCGATGAGCAGGCCCCCACACTTTAAAAGTTAGATGAGCTAAGAGTACAATTGAAATCTATTTAAGAAAGTTGAGATTTTTAAACTAGAACCTGTCTCTAAGGCTGAAGACTGATTGTGGCAATGCAAAAGGCAGTACCTATAGATAGAACCAAGGTAATTTTGTTTTGTTTTTTATTTTCTCTCTCAGAAAAAATTCCTAGATTTACACTTCAAGAAATTGGGCAATCAAGGCCCCAGAGTTTTACACCACAGATTTTTGGGAGTGATAATTTAATCTGAAAATAATTTAAAGTATGTATTAGCAAATATCTCCTGAGATTGTTAAGAGAAAAATCACAGTAAGTCAGTCCTGGAATATCTCCCTTTACACATTGTAAACTGGGTGAAAGATTGAAGTTTCAAACTGGACTTTGGACTAGAATGAACTAAAAAGACTAGAAAGTTCAGGAATCTGTATATCATATAGCTTAGAGTCAAGCAACTGGAGCATGAGATTCTTGGTAAATACACCAAAACAAACTGGTTGCAAATATTCTCCTGGATAATAGAATGAATATGCTTACTCTATGGGGTTGTCAAAAATTTGCAGATAAACTAAACTAATTCTAAAGAGGTATCATGTCATTAAACACAGGGTGAAAAGATAAGGAGTCAGGCCACCCTTTCTCCCTACTGTAGTTCATGGAAATTACATAATCTGTTAAGGGGCCTGTTGATGCTGGCGTTGAAGCTCATGGTCATCTTAAGTTTGCAATCTATTTTGAACTCAAGAAGCTTGGTATCAAGAATTGAAAGCCGGGGAAAGACTGATGTTATTCCTATTAGATTTCTTTATAAATGGGAAAAATATAAAATCATCATTAATGGAGGAGCCCTCTCCAAATCTTATAAGACACTAATGTGGAAGAAGAAAGTTAGATGCATTTTAGATAGTTTGTCTAGTAAGATTTTTAAGCCAAAGTCTTTCCTTACTTTTTAAACTACCTAAGTCATACACAGGTGGCTAAACTCAGAACCAAGATGAGTAGCTTTGAGGGTTCTTTCTTCTTTCTCTCCTTCCCTCTCTTTTTTTCTCCTCCTCTCTGGGCTCTCCTCATCCTGTCCCTTAAATTTGGGCAGATTCTTAAACTTTCTAGTCTTTCTAGTTTGTTCCAGTCCACTTTGAAACTGCAGTTTCTCATCCAGAAGCTTTTCTGTATGAGAATCTTTCCCCCCTGACTCACAGGAAGGACTTGTTTTTGGTGTCTGGGTAGTTACTTCCATTGCCCTCAGTAACTAATTTGCCAGAATTTTCTATTTTGATCTCATCTTTAAGCCCATGTGTTAAAAAGGAGTTTAAAATGTTGAGAATTTAGAAAATGTCAGATTATACTTCTGCTTTAGTTTCAAGTTGTATTTATTCTGCTTATTAAATGTTACATGTGTCTATTTTTCTTGGGAATTAGTTCACAGTTATATTATGACCTAACAAAGGTTAATTTTTATTATTATTCTGCACATTTTAAAAAAGATTGTGTTTTCTCTGTTTATAGGTCATTTTTTAATCTACCTATTACTATTGTTAAAAGTGTTAAATAAATCTTCTATCATTTTCCTCTGTGGTCTCCCATATATACTAAGGCAAGAAATGGAAATAATTTTCTTTTCTTCAGGATATAATTTGCTTCACCATGTCCTATGTTATATCATCTGAGATTTTAATTCTAGTTTACTTTTCACAACTAGACATAATGTTTTACCTTTTAAATTAAATATTTAAAATTTTATTTTAATTCCAGTTTGTTATTTTTCAATATCTGCCCTTAATTTAACCATGAGCCTTACTTTTTCTTTTACTATTACAATTCTGTTTTTGTTTTAGATTCATTTTCTTGGGAAATAGATGCTGATAATCTTTTCCAGTAAAGTGGGTAATAAACATTCCAAATCCTTGAATTACTAAAAATGGTTTTGTTTTGTTCTGCATCTTGAATGATACACTTTGCTGTGGAGAAAATTCTATTTGAATTGATTTGCCCAACAGCATCCAGTGTGCTAATGTCAGACTGATTTTCATTCCCTTCTAGCTAATTTGCTGGCCTTCAGGATTTTCTTCATGTTCTAAAATTTCACTTAAAGATTTTTTTCCCCAATCCATTTTCTTTAATATAGTCTTACTTCCATTCTGAAAATACATTTCTCCTCTCATTCAATTTTTTCTCCTCCCTCCCCCACCTCCATTCTGTTTCTCTTTCTCTTGCTCTTAGTATATTCTTCCCTCCAGTCTGCTCTTTCCTTTGGTAACTCTTCTTAGAAAAATAGACAAACTTCTGTATATACTTTTGTGTTATATTCTTAAAGAATGCCAGTGGCCCAACTTTGCAAGTCTTTAATTCACTCTCACTGTTATAGTAGCCTGCTCCTCTTTCAAGGATACAATGTCTTAGCCTATGCTATGTAATAATGCTAATTTTAGTTCATTTTATGCCTCTTACTGCTTTAGTAATTCTGCTTCCTCAGGTGTTCATTCAACAATATTTACTAAACACACACAAGGATCCTGGCAAGTTTCTTGTTGCTAGAGATTGAATTTGATGGCTCTGTCATGGTGTTAACTATTCTCTTGGGTATGTGATTCTAAGAGAAAGCTAGCTCATCCTTTTCTATAGCTGACAGGCTCTAAACATCCTTTACTGGCAGCCAGACATATTTTATTTCATGTCTAAAGTGACTTAAAATTTGAAAAGATTAACATAAAATCCTGTTTTCCCAATTCTCTAGAACTTCAGGACTAACTGACCTCACTGGTCTCTTATTTTTAATTTTAATTTTTTATTTTTATTAATAATTGGCTGAAGCTGAGTAAAAGCTGCAAGGATAGGGAATGTTCTTCTTTATTATATTAAGTCTAAACTGTTTTCCTCCTGCAGACATTTATGTTCTTAACCCAACCCCTGTTCTTGTCAAAAGAGTCTCCTGGTTTTTACAAATGAGTAAACCGATGTTGAGAATGTAAAGCAACTTTCTCAAAGTCTCATAATGTGCTTATAATATACAGGAACCAGGGAAGAAGTCCAGTGCAGTTTTTCTTCTACACTTTAATTATTTATTTTATTTTTTTGTGGTGGGGGGGGCCACACCAGTGGCATATGGAAGTTCCCATGCTAGGGGTCTAATTGGAGCAGTAGCTGCCAGCCTACGCCACAGCCACAGCAATGCTGGATCCAAGCCGTGTCTGTGACCTATACCACAGCTCATGGCAATGCTGGATCCCTAACCCATTGAGTGAGGTCAGGGATTGAGCCGACGGCCTCATGGATACAAGTTGGGTTCGTTTGCCACTGAGCCATCACAGGAACTCCTCTTCTGCACTTTAAAAAGCATTTTCTCTGTGTTGGGGCTGGGACTACATGGGGTATCTCTGTAGCTTCTCTCAATTTTGCTGTGAACTCTGTGAACTTAAAACTGCTTTAAAAAATTATCTTAGGAGTTTTCGTCATGGCTCAGCAGAAACAAATCTGACTAGCATCTATGAGGATGCAGTTTCGATCCCTGGCCTCGCTCAGTGGGTTAAGGATCTGGCATTGCTGTGAGCTGTGGTGTAAGCCAGCGGGCACAGCTCCAATTTGACCCCTAGTCTGGGAACCTCCATATTCTGTGGGTGAGGCCCAAAAAAATAAAATAAAATGAAAGTTGTCTTAAAATTTAAGAAAAAAGGAAGAAGAAAATCTTCTGCCAAAGACAGACCCCATTCAGGTCTATCAGTACTTTTCCAAGTGCTCAGACAAGTTAGGCAATATCAGTGCCATTTTCTGTCTCAAAATCTTTCCACTGCCTTCCATTCCTCTTTTTTCACTCTGCCCAGGACTGTCTCTAGCACACCTGTAAATCTGGGTATTCCTTTTTTGTCTCCTCTGAGTGTAATCCCCATTTTCTGGATTCAAGAATTCTTTTTCTTTGCATCACTCTCACATTTTGTTAAAACACATCTTCTAGGAGCTTCCTAAGTTCTTAAAGGGGAAAAACATTCAAGTCTTTGTGTATCTAATCATACCTCTATGCAGCCTTCACACTTGACTGATAATTTACCAGGGTATAAAATTCTACATTAAAAATAACCCTCCAGCAGAATTTTGAAGGCGCTGTTCTGCTTTCAGCCTCACTGGTGATAATGCCAGTGCCATTGTGATTCCTATCATTTGTCTATGACTGGCTTTCTTTGGAAGCTTTTAGTACCTTCTCTTTACTTGAAGGCTTAATATCTCATAATTATATGCCTTACTTGGCTTCTGTTTTTCATTCACTGAGCTGAACGTTCTATGAAGATTTTCAATTTAGAGACTAATATTATTTCTCAGACAATTTTACCCACTACATTTCCTTTCTTTAAAAAAATTTTTAGAACTCTTTTCTAAATGTTAGACCTCCTAGATGGGCAAAATTTTCTTATCTTTTCACCTTTGACTTTCATCTTCCTTCCCTGATAAATTCTCTTCTAATATAACCCTTCTGTTGACTTCCATATTTCATTTTTATTATTTCTGCTTTCGGAGAGGCTCTTGTTCTCTGATTTCCACAGCATTCTGTCTTGTATTGTGGATACAATATCTTCTTTTACTTTTTTGAGATTAATAATCATAGTGTTTAAAAAAAAATCAAGTTTCTTTCTGACCCTGTAGATTGCCTGTTCCTTCCAATGTTTTCTTTCTAGACTCTTTCTCCTTCCCCTCCCCTTTTTATAGGAGCTTTCCTCCACTATATGTCGAACCTTAAATGCATATCCATATTTCAGTGTGATGCTCTAAGATGCTGATTGGAAGATCTGGGCGGGGTATCACTTGTTGACTGATAAACTTCATTATAGGATGAACAGTGAAAGTAACGAACAGCCCTTTGTGGGACCCAAATGCCATTGAGAGGACACCTTTCTTTGAGAGCCATTCATCTTCTTTAGGAGAAGTCCTTCTGTCCTACCAGGACTGGTGGAAGTAGTACATGTGGCATTTTGGGGAAGATGACCAAGGGTCCCAGAGGTCAGCCAGATATCTACTTAAACCTCTTCAGCCTATGTCTCACCTTTCATTTAGCTTTTTTACTCTAAATACTATCCAGTTTCTACACAGAGTACATTTCTTCTGCAAGAAACAGATTAGGGGTACTTGGATATCTTCATCAGCAAGGAAAAGAGTCTTGCCAAGTTTTAATCATCTGTCTACAGTCTTTCATCCAGTTCCCTGTTAACAACCACATGCTTCTCTTCTTTCCAAGTTGCCTCCAGGTTCTTATCTTTTTCTTTTTTTTTTTTAATGCCAAGATGTTAAAATGTTTCCCCTGCTCACATCTCCTCTCTTCTTATGGGTTAATAAATTTTACATTACTTTTCTGTTATTTTAGTGGAGATTTGCTGAGAAAGAGAGATGGATATATGTGATCAATCTGCCAGGTTGACCTAGATGTCTGGCTGGATAATTTTATCCTGTAATAGCTAGAAAAATCTCATTTATTCACTCCCAGATGCAAGTTTGCATATCCTTGAACAATCCTGAACTATAAGGAATTAGTATCACATTTTATAAGTTCTGCCACATAGAACTGAATCTAAGAAATCAAAATCATCAACTTTTCCAGCTAACACTTTTGAAGTATAAATACTTTTGCCATTTACCTTATCTATGTTTCATATTGAGATGGAATGCCTTTAAGAAATATCTCAAAATTAAAACTGAAATTCTATTTTAATCTGTATGTTCCATGTGACTTTTCTGGGCCCAGGCGATTCATGGTTTTTGTGCTTTATTTTTAGAGGAGAACTCTAAAGAATGGAACAACCACAGCTTGTTACTTTGGAACAATTCACACTGACTCATCGCTGCTTCTTGCGGAAATTACAGGTAAAGAGATGAAAGGATGATTTACCAGCATGTGAAGCAGACAGCTAGACCATAGCAGCAGTGACATACTTGTGAGCAGTCTTGGCTTTTAATTGCTAGAATTTGAGCATTGCACTTCTTGCCAGTAATTAGGTATTTGTGTATCACTGGCCCTTGAAGTCTTTCTGTTGTTTAAGTAATTTGATTATTTACTTTTAGTTTTTGGTTGCAGAATGATGTGAATGGGTCTGATTTTGTGTATTAATTTAGGGCTTTTTTGGAACAGGTTTGCTAATTCTAGCAATGGCAATAGTTTACTATAATAAACAGATAGGTCTTGGCTATTAGCTTGACTTAGGGCTCTGTGCTAGATGCTGGGAACACAGTGAAACAGAAAATATCTCTACCCTCATGGAACCAGATAAGATTAACTTATTAATAAGTAACATATTGATTAATAACTTTAGTAACAGCTGTAGTGCTCTTATCAGATGCCTGGTATTGTGCAAAGAACTCTACATGGATTAAGGCAGCCCAGCTGCAAACAGCCTTCTGGGCAGTTATTCATGTCCTTGTGTTATAGATGGATAAACTGAAACTCAGAGAGGTTACATAACATGCCCAAGTCACACACTGAGTATGTAGGTCTGATACTAGATTTAGATTGATGATTCTAAAATTTGTGCCAAGTATAGTGCCTAGCATATAGCAGGTGCTCAGTACTATTGACTGATACTATTGACTGATGTGTGGACTCTACTGCTTGCTGGCCAAAGTAGTTGATGCCAAGGCCCTCAAGAGTGACACTGAAAGTAAACATGGCCAATTTTGGAGGATACAGAACAAATCCAGAATTGGATCATATGAGAGGACTTCATTGAAGGGACCTTTAAATTGGGCTTTGAATGGAAGATAAAATGAGAAGAGAGGAAAATGCATTTCAGACAGGAGAAATGACCTGGGGGTATGCATATGGGGACAGGAATGTCCATAGTGGGTACAGGAAACAGGGAACAGAGTAGCTGAACTAAAGGGAAGGATTCATTGCATGCTGGGATGGGAGAGGTTGGGCAGAGAGGTAAGACTGTGGAGAGACTCAAATACACATCAAAGACTCAAAAGAGGTTTTGAACCAGATGAGGTATATGTTGAAGGTGGTATTTTAAGGAAGAGTAATCTAATGACTGGGTATTAAAATGAATTACAGGGGAAAGAGAGAAGTAGAAAGACCTCCAAAAGACTCTTATGACAGAAGTGGAGACAATGTTAAAAAAAATCAACATTGCTTCATGTAGCATCAACTTTCTGTCTGAAATAGAATTCCTCTAGCACCTCTGATAAACATCAGGTTCTTCAGTGCTGAGAACTGCTAGTAGGACTAAGTAAAATTCCCTACAGATAATAATATTGGCACTGCTAAAGTTAAGAATAGCGACAGTGTCTTTTCTAAGCCCCATGTGCCAGACACCTTATATATTGTTATTATATATAATTATTATATATTATATTATATATTATTATATATTATATTGTAATTATAATAATATAGTAGAGGACACTGGGCATATCTGGGTTTAGACCTTAAACGAATCATATTCTTCTGGGAGTAATCAGGGGAGTCAGGTGCCAGTGGAAAAACCTCTACTACCTACAGACTTGATCAGGGTTTTGTTGTTGTTATTGTTCTTACATGATATGATGATCATTTACATCCTCTCTTAAGTTTTTATAATGATTTTAATTTCAAATGTTTTTAAAAGTCTCAGGAGAGGTACAGTTTAGGAAAGACACATGACTTTGGCTTCTTTTTGTGTTTACCTCACAGATAAATTTGGCCAGCGGTCATTTGTGGGCAAGGTCTGCATGGATTTGAATGACACTGTTCCAGAGTACAAGGAAACCACTGAGGATTCAGTTAAGGAAACAGAGAGGTATTTTTTCTTGGTTTTTCTTATGGACGGAGCTAGAGATGGAAAGATGAAACCTCTTTAACTGAATGTGCACATATGTCACCAAGTGGGTTTGCCTAATTTTATGAAATTGATCTGATCCTAAGCATGCATGTCCATACTATTTTTGTATATAGTTGCATATCAAATTATACTGTAAAGCCTCTGAGAACTTGGTATAGGAGTCCTAGAGCAAATCCCTTTATAAAATGAAGGATTTTTTAGAGTAACTCATTTACCTACTCTGACCTTTATTATATATCTGGGCTTCTCCTGTGGATTAGACTTGTGTCAAGTGTGTATAGCCTGCTCATTAAATTACTTTTGGTTGTGGATCATACAATTGCCTGAGGTCATGAGCATTTATTTTGTTCTTTTTGTTTTACATGGGGATATGCTACTGATCCTTTAGGTAGTTTTTCTACATTTCTTTAATGGCTTTTCCATGGTGCCTCGAGGGTTTGACAAGGAGTTGTGTTGTATGACACTCAACATCCAAGCGATATAGAATAAAATTCTTTAGATTTAAATTTTCCCAAAGACCAAATGTATCCTGATGCAAGTGTAAGAGGTCCAACTTTTCTCCATTCCCCAGGCCTCCTTCAACTGATGTATGTCTTCTGAAAAGTTTGGCTTAGGGGCTGCTGTATGCCTACAGAGAGAAGGAAGCGTGAACTTTCCTTTTAGCATTTGGACACATGCTCAACTTTTCTATCGATCTGTGTTTGTGGGAATAGTAAACCTTAATTTGCATTTTATTCTCCAACAAAGGGATACCAGAAGGCAGGAAGCCACCACCTCTGTTAGTTCCCATTTCACAACCATGTCTGGCCTGTTCTCTCTATCTACCTGTTTCCAACATCTGTGCCAGTAGGACTTGGTAGGATTTGGAAATAAATGCTATTGTGTGAGCAAGTAGCTTCCACTTTAGGGAAACTAGGAATAGAAAACCCTATGGCTTCTAAACACCTTCAGGTACACAGGACTCCATGACTAATATCCATGGAGCATAACATTTCAATATTCCGCCAGAGCTTAGGCTAATAGAATGGCTTGATTGTTGTGGGAATACTTGTGACTAGCCCAGCTGATGTTAGATGATAAAATTGCATTTCCCCGTGACTGTGCATTCCATCCCTCTGGCTGGAAATGAGAAAGCAGAGTAATTAGTACTTGTTAATCCTTAATTAGTAGTGGTGAAGCATGTGCAGCAATTGAAATGTTTGCATGAAAATTAGGGCATGTAAGGATCATATTTTTACCCTTTTAAAAATTTATTTGAAAAATGCCTAAATTTTCTAACTTCCCATTTGTTGCTTTATTTCAGATTTGTGTCAGAAATGCTCCAAAGGAACGTAAGTAAACTTGTTTTCTGCTCATTTTTGAATTGCCTTCATGTCAACTGTAGGATTCGTTATTGTTTGGTAGAGATTAATTAGTTTGTGTTCGTTTGGCTTATACCATGCATGCAGAAGTATTTTCCTAGAACCTTAAATTGTTTTCATGGTGGACCCATCAACTCAGCTCAGGCCTTTTTTACTTTCTCAGTGGTTTTCCCTCCCTCTCCTCTGGGACTTTCTAATTTCATAGGGACAGATCTGTGGGGAGATGGGAGAGGGCTTCCTGGATGGAGACAGATTGGTGGCAACTGGATGCTGTGGCACAGTTTACTGGCTACCTCATCACTGGCTCTGGCCTCTTGTACCTGCTTATCTGGTCTGAAACACAGGTGGTATTAAGCCCTAATGCCCCAGCCACAGGCTGCCTTGGTCCATTTATATGCGGCATGTCACAAGCCTGCAGGCACTTGGCCAGGCATCTACCACCCCCACCCTTTGCAGGCCCCTGGTGTTGGTGAGCCTGTGGAGGCAGTGCTGTTTTCTGCCCCACCCCCAGGAGGCTGGTATATGGCTCTAATGTGCAGTCTCTCAGTCTAGTAAGCTAGACTCTTCCCTCATCATTTTTAAAGTTCTGATTGGAAGCCATAGGAAACCTCAGTATTTCTTTCAGTCTAGTCTTAGGAGACCTAGGTGCAGCTTTGTGGATCTTAATCCTCGCCACCTCTCTATGAGACCTTCTCTACTGCTCAGCATCTCACTCAGGTGACATCAAAGCCATTCCTTCCGGGAGGCCAGGGCCAGACCACCCCACAGTGTAGGTAACAACCCCATTTTTAGTTTTCCTAGAACTCTCCTTTAAAACTTCTCTGCCTCCTAATTCTCTTCATAAAAATCTTCATAAAATTCTAGGCCTTGTGTAAGCTTTCCTGTACCTTGCTTTTGGGATGGGATCTTCTTCCAGTGAACTTGGTACTACAGAATATCTTGTTCTGTGTCCTCATCCATGAGCCATTTCCATGAAACCCAGCCCTTACACCCACCTAGAATGGGAGACTGACCCCAGAAATAAAGACAAAATCATCTTGTGGTATGAAATGCGTTTTGTGGTATACTGTACACTCAGACTCCATAGTTTCCTCACCAAGTGTTTTTTTCCTTTTCCCAGTATTCTAGAGTGCAGCCCATAGTAACACCACGTTTTCCCCTTTCCTGCTCTGAGACTTTGTTGGGTGAACTTGGAAACATTGCCAAGATCCATGATTTGCACATTCAGGTGGGCATTTTTCTCCTGTTTGTGCCTCTGTCCAGACTTGCAAGACTTCTCTGTTCTCTAAATCATGAAGGTAATCTTGTAATCTCCAGTTCTTCTACTGAGCTTGTGGGGGAGGTGGGTTTCCCTTCTTTTCTCTCTTAGTTCCTTTGGCTGGCAATTAATGTGACATAATGCAGATTAATGGAAGAAAATAAAATTTATTGCATGCAAACAGGGAATCCACATAAGTACAGGGAATTCCAAAGACAGCAAGGCAAGGTGAGGTATATAGATATTCTGGGCTAAGGAGAAGGAAGTAGGGGTTTGGGACTTCCAGAGGAAATAAGGTCATTGACTGGAAGATAAAAAGAGTTAATATTTGGTAAAAGAACATTTGCTGAATCATTTAAAGACAGTGGGATACAGAGAGGAGTTGGATCAAATGGGCTTTACTAGGTTCCTTCCTATCTACCACACCTAATACTTTGCTATAGTTATCTCTGGGACAGGCCTCCTCTCTTAAATTCTTTTAGGTGGTAAGGAGGAAGTTCAAAGGTTCTTCCTGAGTGTTTTGAACCTTGATTGGTTTTTAGGTCATAATCTGCATCCAGAGTGGCATACTTTGGGGAGTCCTGCCCTTAGCCCCATTCAAGATGTCAAGATAGGGCATTACAGAACTTAAGGTCCCTTAAGACATCACCTAAATCTAGTTCTTTAATTTTTTTGAGGTAAGAAACATGAAGTTGCTTTTACCCTCAGTCTCCACTGATGTGGTACTGAGAGTTGAGGATATCTTAAGTAACCAAGCAAGATCAATGACAAACTGGTTGCCCATTTCTCTGTAGGATACATTTGATGCATTTCTTTCTTGCTTTTTCTTCTTTTTTTCATTTTTTAAAGTTTCATTGAAGTATAGTTGATTTACAAGGTTGTGACAATTGCTGCTGTACAAAAAGTGATTCAGTTACATGTAGACACACAACCTTGCTTCTCTTTTATTTGATGCTTTCTCAGTGTTCTAGTCCATTTTTGGAGGAACCATCTATTATTTGAAAAAATAATAGAAAGGACCTAATTTCCACCTTACAAAAATGGATTTAAAAGCCCTTTTGGGAGTTCTTGTCGTGGCTCAGTGGTTAACGAATCCGACTAGGAACCACAAGGTTGCAGGTTCGATCCCTGGCCTTACTCAGTGGGTTAAGGATCTGGCGTTGCCGTGAGCTGTGGTGTAGGTCACAGACGCGGCTCAGATCCCACATTGCTGGGTGGCTACAGCTCTGATTCGACCCCTAGCCTGGGAACCTCCATATGCCATGGCAGTGGCCCAAGAAATAGCAAAAAGACAAAAAAAAAAAAAAGAAAGAAAGAAAGCCCTTTTGTTCCAAGTTTCTTAATTTAAAATCAGGGAACAAAAAAGTATATCTTACTTTGTCATTAAAGTGGTTGCAATTTAGGCATAAAACACTTTCTGAAGCTTCCAGCTGGGTTAAAATTGGGAGTTGTGAGCTCCCCTTCCCTCACCCAAGCCTCACTACGTACTGCACTAAAATTTTCCCTCTTAAAAGCTGACTATCTTAAAACAAAGGCTAAGTTGGGGAAAGGGCAACGCATCAATCCTTTATTGTTTTATAGGGTGAAGGATTTTTTTTTAAAGATTTGTAGAGTGAAGAAGGATTTTTTTTTTAAGATTCATCTTGTTAGGGCTCTTTAAGAATTTTTAACTTTCTTCATTTTGGGGTCTGGGCAGGGTTTGATATTAGAATTTTTTTAATCTAATTCCACACAACTGTAGGGGAAGAAAAAGTTATCCTTGACTTTTTTAGGGTCCCTGGCTGGGCATGAAAAATAAACTGACAAAGATAGATTAACAAGAGAAAAGCATAAAAATTTATTTCATATACGTTTTACGTGACATGGGAATCTTCAAAGACACCAAGAAACAGACCTGAGTATTTTTCTAGGAGTGATGACAAGTGTGTGGTCCGGGAGGAACACGATAGGTAAAGGAGTGCAAGGTAAATGTCATGAATTGGGGGGAACTAGCAAGGCCTGTTTCTTCTTGGTTCCCTTTGTCTTCAGAGATGAAGATGCTCCTTTCCTCTAAGTTTAGGGCAGGCTCCTCTCATGTGAGAGTTTTTGACCCATTTCAGGGAACAAGGGTGGGGGCAAGATAAGAGTGACCTTCCTGCTTCTGCCATTTTCTCACACTCCTTCGGCTTAAAATATTTAGTATTCCAAGGTGCCATACTTTGGGTTAGTGTGCCCTGAACCCTATTAAAACACAATAAAATCATATATGTATTTGCTGGGGTATATATACGTGTATATGTGCATTTATTCAAATTTATCAAAATGGCCACTGTCTACAGCTCTGATTTGCCCCCTAGCCTGTTACCCTCCATATGCCATGGGGGTGGCCCTAAAAAGCAAAAAAAAGAAAAGAAAAAGATCATCTGGCTGTCCTTTCTTCTCTCCTGATGCCCATGCCATTTCTTCATGGTCAGGATGTCCTCAAGGCTGGGGATAGAGCTCTTCCTCTAGATGAAACATTCTGTTTTTAGTACAGTGTTATTTTTTTCTTTTATTTGGCTACGCATACTGTACCTCAAGAAGAAAGGGAAGTGGCACTGCTGTTCTTGGAAGTGGTAACTTGCTCCTGAGTTATTTCCCGTAATATATGCTCATCACCAGTTGGTATGAAATGATTTTTGTTTTAGGTGAGGGGTTGGGGTGGTGACTGACCCTTGTGATGTGTCTCAAAAGCCCCTTATGTCATCTCAGGTTTTGTGGTGCCCTGGAGAAAGGACAGTGAGGGGGCCAGGACTTCTTTTGCTTGCATATGGATTCTTATGGGCTCTTTCTTGACAACTGCAGGACTGTTATTTTCAAACTGTTTCCTGCAGAAGCACTCATTCTGCAGGTTGAAATATGGGACAGAATGGGGACAGGGTCCCAGAGTACTAAACCTCTTTCACCCTGCATAGCAACTTGTTTATGCCTTCTACATATTGGATTTCTGTGAATTTTTATAATACATCTACAGCTAAAAGAATTTGGAGAATCACTCACCTTGCCCAGTCCTTTTGAGAGATGAGAAAACAGAGGCCCAAAGCAAAGAGTTGATTTGCTGTAAGACCCATAACTAGGGTCAGAACTTGGTCTAGTATTTAGCTTTTTAACTAAACTTTCAGCTTTCTATGAATGAACCATGCTTTTAATGGCCAATGAACTCTTTTCTTAAATGCCCAACACCAGAAGAGGCTGGCGACCATGAATAGCTAGGCTCTTGACTCTCTTTAAGGAGTACGTTTTATTTTTATTCTTACTATAGTTTGGATTTTGAAAAGACATTTTCAAAAGAGCATTACATGGATTAGGGTTAGAACATCACATGTTCATATAATTGCATATTGATAGTTTCTTTGTCATAAATGTTACATAATAAAAATCGTTTTAAAAATAAAACATATATACAGTCTTCATTTTCTCTCTATGTGGTCCCTTACATAGGCAAGTTGAAACCACCCATATCATTTTGGGGCAGGAAGTATAATTTCTAATGGTACTTTACATTAAAAAAATGAAAATATTATTTCTTTTCTTGTAGAGCCATATAAGTGAAAATCGTGATGAAGTTAAAGCTGTGAAAAACCTATACCCTGGTTATAAAAACTACACAGATGTGTATGATAAAAATAATCTCCTGACAAATAAGGTAAGTTGCATATCATAATATAATTCATATGAAACAAGGCATTTTTATCTGAATTTAAAAATCTCAGTCGTAATCTTCAGACGTCTGTAACGCGTGCATTTCCCAAGGTAAAGTACAGAGTGTACATATGCAAGTGTTCACAGCATTAAAAATGGGCCTAAAGTTTCACCCCTAATGAATACATCATTAAATTTATTAGTAAATAAATCTCAAAGTTTCTTGGAGGGTGGAATGTCATTTGGTCCAAGGACATTTGGTTAGTATCCATTAGAATGTAAATATGCATTCCTTTGAGTAAGCAGACATAGTTCTGAAAATCCATTCTATAAGAAATATGAATAGGGATGTTAATTATACTTGAAAGTTAAAAATGGCTATCAGTGGGGGATTGTTTATAGAACATACACAATTAGAATTTTATCCAACATTCACAAAGAATGAGGTGTACAGACTTACAAGCAAGAATGTTTTTATGGTATTGTTTGGGGTGTGTGTGTATATGTGTGGGTGCATGCCCACATAGAAAACACTGTCTGGCAGACACATGCTGAATATTAACAGTCATCATTCCTGAGAGAGAAAGAGGACTTTTACTTCTCAACATTCTGAAATTGCTTTTTAAAGGAGTGAGTGTGTATTACTTTTATCATTAGACAATTTTAAGTTAATTAAAATTAATGTGAGTGAGGAAAGACCTCATTATAGCAATATACCTCCTCCCCTTGGGCTTCAATGAAATGTGTGAACTGCATGGAAAGTTTTAACTATTACAGAAAATAAATTCTTAGGGAAAACATGAACAGAAATTGAATATGACTGATTTGAAAGGTTAATACTCTGCATAATCTTGTTTATGATACCATAATTTTCATCCTCCTTTACATATATTTCCATATGATTAATAAATTAACTTTCAATTTACATGTTAATTTTATTTGCACAGAGGTTGGGAAAGTTTTAATAATAATTTTGTTGTCACTGAGCTATGCTCCCCCCAAAAAGAAAGCTGTTTAAATGCAGGTTTTTTACTGAGGGGAAAAGAATTTGACAAAAGACTTAATTAGGAAAAGCCACAGATATTACAGGACTAAAATTAAGAGAGATCTCACATGTGTGCAATGCCTACCTTCTTGGATGAGTTTAACCAACTAAATTAATGCTTATGTGACATTATGTTTCCTAACTTTTATGAAAATGTAAATACAGGTGATAAAATAAATATTATTTGGTTATATCCATTAAGATCATTGGTGCCTATATTTAACTAGGAACAGAAATAAAAATTCTTTCTAAGATTACTCCCACAGCTTCCATGTCCTGAGAAAGGAAGGCTTACTTTTAGAAAATTCTAATTAGAATAGGAACAAGCATACCCCTACCAGTTGCTCACCACGTGGACTTAGAAATGAAATTAACTTGGTTATTTTCTCAAGTGAAGATCGAGGGATCAGAGTACCTTCCAACTGGGTGGATATCCTCTGCTGTAGACCACCTGGACCAACCCTTTTTTATAGATTAAAAAAAAAAGAAAAAAGTAAGATCCATAAATGTGTGAGATTTCTGTAATCCAGTGTTTTTACAAGCCTTCTTTTTGAGGTATAACTTGGTCACAATAATTTTATACATACAGGTAACCATAAATATTCTTGTTGCGATGCTAACAGGAAAGCCACAACTTCTACCTGCAGCTGTAGTAGCTTGCTATGAGTAAAGCTAACTTAAGTTTTTTTAAGTGGTAGACTCCACAGGGGATGCTTTTCTCTCCAGACTGTGATGGCTCATGGCTGCTACCTTTCTGAAGAAGAACTGGATATATTCAGGGAACGAGGAGCATCTATCTCACATTGTCCCAATTCTAACTTATCGTAAGTAGGCAATTACTGTTTGGAAGATTATGAACATTTGGTTTGCAAATTAGCAGCCGGACATCTTTGTTTTCTCAGTCATTCCTCCAGTATCTCTCTTCTGTAATTATGTTCAACTGAGATGTGGTCTAGATAGAAGGATGCTTACCTGTGCTGTGCTGGAGAGACAGAGCACTTAAAAGAGGTTTTTTTTTTTTTTGGCAGAGTATGCATTTGAAGAACACTATATCTCTTAACATTTCTGAGTTTTCATAAAACAGAATAGGACATACAACAGAAAGAGTTCAAAACCAATAGCATTAAGAACTTAGAGCTAATGACCAAAAGAGTGTTTCCAACTTCCACGTGTTCCAGAGAAAGGGTACTTGACCTCCCATCACTTTGTGCTATATAAACTAGTAGAAGTGTGCAAATTACCAGAAATGGTGCATTGCTATTAGAAGCAACACACTTTAGTAAATGCCATGCTGCTGTATCTGATGAGATACCTGTTCACATAGGAGGGACCTTGTTCTATTGTAATTCCCCAGAATGCAAAAGCTTTATTTATAACTGATTCTTAACCCTTTGAAAAATTATAGATGCATTAAGTGAATCAGATGCAAGTTGTGGCCTGTATCTTTAGAAAAAAAAGCCCATAGACCTAAAAATGTTTTAGCTAATTTCAGGGAATTCATAGATCCCATAATTGCCAATCCATGGGCGCTAAGGTAAGAATTCATGTTCCAGGATTAAGAACAGGAAGGATCTCTCATTTCTGGTGTTAGCTGACCCAGAACAGAGCTAAAGGCAGGCTGGGATGGATCATTCATATATTCATTCAATAAATTTATTAGGTTCTGATAGATTTTCATTTTTTGAGGATTACTTTGTATCCTCTCTTGTTTTGGGTTCTTGCAGAAGCAGAACATGACATGAGGATTTTTGTACAATTAGTTTATTTGGGAGGTGATCTCAGGAAGCACCTTCAGTGGGTGAGACAGAGAAGGGAAGACAGTCAGTAAAGAGCACATCATCAAGCAAGTTACCTCCATGGGCTTCTGGAACTTAATCCTCTGGAAAACTCATGGAGCCAGTGTACAAAGCAGACCTTAAAGACACTCTGCCCAAAAGGATAGGGAAGCTGAGGTAGTTATGTCCAAACTTAGCAGTTATTGGTGGAGGGCTACTGAGTGGTGGTGAAGGGGCACAAAGTCCCTGAAACTTTAGACCCTCCCCTGGCAAGAGCAGAGCAGGCTCTAGCTGAGTGTGAGAGCCTCCAGGCAAAGAGTAGGATGTGTTGGCAGAAGTCTAGGGATTTTACAAATGAAAAAATTCTATGTCAGTGGCAGTATGGAAAATGCACAAGAGCCAAGGAAGTATATTTCTGCAGTGTTATGAGAGGTTCTAGAGGCTTCTACTTTTCAGGAATCAAGTGGCCACAAATGACAGTGAATCTGGCTTAGGTACAAATTAGTGACCAAAATTATGGTCTAGTGACCAAAAAGCAGAAGGATTTAACATCTTGTGGCTTAGTTACACAAACATCTAAATCAAAACATGACCCGGCTTTGCAAATTAAAGTTTGAAGTTAAATTTCTTTATGGATATGTTTTGGTTTTAATGGTCATCACTATTCTTTCTCAAACAACTTTGAGACTTATTGCATGTGCATTGTGGCTTTGAAAATGACAGTTATGTGCATCTTCTAGCAGACTGCTTTGAACTTTGCATCTTCTCAGACTTCTAAGGATCACTTTAGTTTTTCTTTTTCTCTTTAGAAAGGCTGTTTATTGAGATCAGGGCCATGAGGTCTGGAATTCAGTCTAGGAACCATCTCTCATTGTTGCTGTCCTCAGAAGCAGCATTTGAACCATCAGGCCCTGACTGATAGCTTACACACCCTTTTCCACTTGGGCCCCTCCTTCTTGGATCTTGCAAGTCACTACTCATTTAGAGCAACGAATGATTCCAGAAAGAGAGGAAAGACAATGCTTTATAATTTCTACTTCCTAGCATAGAAGGATGAGTTAGTTAAAAAAATTAAAGACCTATATATCTTATAACACTATATTGTATAATTGAAATCTGCCAAGAAAGTAGAACTTGTATATTCTCACCAAACCATCCCCCGCCAAAAGTTAAACATATGAGGTGAGCCATGTGTTAGTTAACTGTATGTAAATCATATTGTACACTTTAAATATCTTACAGTTTTGTCATTTATACCTCAGTAAAGCTGGAAAAATATTAAAAATTTGTAAGTCTTTTAAACTAATTGCAATATTTAATTTCTTCTTTTATTTTTCCTTCCAGATAATCCCCTATTCTTCCTTCTAGTTCTTGCTGCATTACATACTCCTGATATTAATATTTGCCCAAGGATCCAAACTCCCTCATGACCCTTTTTTTTTCTTTTTTAGTCTTTTGTCTGGGATCAAACCCACATCCTCACGTATACTAGTCAAGTTCATTAACTGCTGAGCCATGACAAGAACTCCCTATGACCCTAGGATTCAGATGGTCTGATTTGACTGGTGTTCTGTGTGCTCGTATCAGCTTTAGAACTGAGATGATGGGAATCACGATTGTCACTGATACACCATCATTACTCTTAGTGTCCTTCTCTTGTTGGACCCATGTAGGTCTCCTCATTCTGACTCTCTCCTCTCTCTGCAGGCTCAGCAGTGGCCTTCTCAATGTGCAAGAGGTCCTGAAACATGAAGTGAAGATAGGACTGGGTACAGGTTAGTAGTCTGCTGTTAAGAGCCCTAGCAAAGTGGTTGATGAAGTGCATACCTTTCCAGTGTGTCTAATTTTCAAGTATTGGTTTTATGATTTAAAAAGTTTAGTTTTATTTTCTGGTAGTCATATCTTGAGCTGATAAAATAGTGAGGTTGGAAACAGTAAGAAACTGTATACAAAGGGAAAAGTTTTGATGACAGTAACCTCTGGAAAGCCATTATTCATGTTTACTATTCAGACATGGGGCTATAAAGGATAAGTCCAAAGTGTTTTAGAGATACTTTTTAAAAAGTCTTTTTTTTCCTTTGGTTTTATCCTTCTGGCTAAAGTTCAATGATTTGGATTTGTATGTTTTTAGCTTTCAATAACTGTATCACAAATGCTGTCTTGAAGGAAAATTATTTGATCTTGCCAAGAGTGAGCACAAATTCAGCCTATTCCAGCATGGAGAACTCTGAGATATGTTAAAAACTTGCTTTGCTTTTAATTAGTTTTTAGCAAAATGAGATTCTAATTCCCACAGGCAGTCTGATGTTTGCTAGGCTGAAGGACATTCTAGGTGGCTGATGAATTAGAGATGTCTCCTTTTTTTCACAGTATGTTCAAATTGTTTTTCCTTAATGTGTACAGTGCTGCTCACTTTGGAAGTGTGAGTCAGGTGCAAATGTCTAGGCATCCCTGTGAACCTTCTTTCATCACTGTGTGTGAATGAACTAAAAATTTAAAAAAATGGCTGTGGTGCACAAGGTCTTATTTTTCAGTCTTGATGCATCTGTCTTCTTGATAAGTAAGAGCACCAGGATGTTTGCATATTGACAATAATGGTATTCATCATTCTCTGTAATAACACAAGTCTCAGTTAATTTTCATAACAACCAGTATTGTTAAGACATACAATAATAAAAAATGATTTATTTATATTTATAAATGGGCTAGATTAGAAGTTTTCTTCAATTTTACATGAATTAAAGGAATTAAGATTTCTAAAATTTTGAATTTAAGCCTTAAATCACTGAGATTGTGTAATATTTGGATATAGTCACAAGTATTAAGGGAGGAAATTAGTTATTTTACCTTCACAGAAAAGCTTTAATGGATAAGAAAAAGTGGCCAGGGGTTTTGTTACGCACTATAGTCCCTTAATGGAAAATTTAGAAGACATGGAAAAATCAGATGTATTTCTTTCAAAAGTTCTAGGATTTTGGTTTCCATGATGTAAATTTATCACATGACTTCCAGTTCTTGATTTTGGGTTTCATAGCTATGGTCTAAAATGATTAGATAAAGCTCTATCACATATTAGCTATAAGACCTGGAGCAACTTACTTTAATTTTCCAAGGCTTCATTTCCTAATACTAACAAGAACAACAACAATTGGAAAAAATGTATCTTACAAGATTGTTTTGAGGCCTAAATAAAAGAAAATGTGTATGAGGTGGTTAGCATGTACCTGTGACATGGCACTAGTCAATAAAGATTGTCTGAAAGCAGCCAGAGTAGACCATTTCTAGGCAGAGAGACAAGATGGCAAAGTAGAGGGACTTGAGTTCACTTCCTCTTATAAAAACACCAAAATTACAACTAACTGCTCAATAATCATAAAAAAAAATTGACTTGAAACTACTGAAAAAGATATGCTACATGCAAAGACAAAGAAGAAGCCACAGTGAGAAGGGTAGGAGGGGCACTTATAGCTGCCTAGTGGGTAACCCATAGACCAGAAAATAACTATATGAAATAGGATCTCCAAAGCAGTTAGTTCTGAATTCCATGTCAGTTTCCCTAGCCTGGGGGTTATAGTATTGAGAGGAGGATTCCGCTGGAGTACTTGGTCTTGAAGGCAAATGGGGCTTGAGTCCACAGGACTGGGGAAAAAGAGACTCCACTCTTAAGGGTGCACACAGGGTTTTATTTGCACTGGGTCCCAGGCAAAGTAGGGACTCTATAAAAATCTGGATCAGACCTACTGTGGGTCTTGGAGGGTCCCCTGGGAAAGCAGGGTCAGCTGTGGCTCACTGTGGGGGCAGTACATTGGTAACAGAGAGCCCAAGGAATAATCAATGGTGTCAGCTTCTCTGGAGGCCACTATTTTGGAAAAATATGGCCCTACCCATCAGGGCTGAGAAACCCCAGGCCAAACACCAAACAGAGTAGGAACACAGCCCCACCCACCAGCAAACAGGCTGCATATGGTCCTCCTAGGAAGAAAGCCACCTCTAGTCACAACCAGAGACAAAGCCCCATCCAGGAGAGAGACAAGACTCAGCTCCACCTATCAGTGGGCAGGCACCAATCTCTCTCATCAGGAAGTGTGCAACAAGCCCCTATATCAAATTCATCCACAGGGGGGCAAATAACAGAAGCAAAAATGGCTACAACCATGTAGCCTGCAAAAAGGAAACCACACAGAAAACTAGACAAAATGAAAAGGCAGAGAAATAAGTCAGATGAATGAACATGACAAAATTCCAGAAGAACAGCTAAGTGAAGTAGAGATAAGCAATCTACATGAAAAAGACTTTAGAGTAATGATAGTAAGGATGATCCAAGATCTCAGATAAAAAGAACTAGAAGCAAAGATTGATAAATTACAAGAAACATTTAACAAAGAAATAGAAGATTTAAAGAATAAACAAGCAGGAGTTCCCATAATGGCACAGCAGAAACAAATCCAACTAGGAACCATGAGGTTGTGGGTTTGATCCCTGGCCTCACTCAGTGAGTTAAGGATCTGGCATTGCCATTAGCTGTGGTGTAGCTCCAAGACACAACTTGAATCCTGTGTTGTTGTGGCTGTGGTGTAGGGCAGTAGCTGTAGCTCCAACTGGACCCCTAGCCTGGGAACCTCCATATGCTGCAGGTGTGTCCCTGAGAAGCAAAAAAAAAAAGGCTAAAGAATTAACAAGATGAAAACACAATAACTGAAATGAAAAATTCACTTGAAGAAACCAATAGTAGATTACAGGAGGCAGAAGAATGAATAAGCAAGGTAGAAGACAGACTGATGGGAATCACTGACATGGAACACAATAAAGAAAAAAAAATGAAAAGAAATGGGAACAGTCTAAGAGAACTCTGAGACAACTTTAAGCACACCAACATCTGCATAATAGGGGTTCCAGAAATAAAAGTGAGAGAGAAAGGGCTGGAGAAAATATTTGAAGAGATAATAGCTGAAAACTTCCCTTAGATGGGAAAAGAATCACTCACTAAAACCCATGAAGTACAAAATACCATATAGAATAAACCCAAGGAGGTACACCCCAAGGCACAAACTGACAAAAATTAAAGGCAAAGAGAAAATGTTTAAAGCAGCTAGGGAAAAGCAAGAAATAACATGGGGACCCCGTAGGGTTATCAGCTGATTTTTCAGCAGCAACTCTGCAGACTGGAAGGGAGTGGCATGATATACTTAAAGTGATAAAAGGAAAAAAACCTCCAATGAGAATACTCTACAGAGGAAGGCTCTCATTAGATCTAAAGGAGAAACCAAAAGCTAAAAGAATTTCTTACCATCAAACCAGCTTTACAGCTTTCCTAGGTAGAAAGGAAAGGGACACAACTGGAAAGAAGAAAACTACAAATGAGGAGGCTCACAGGAAAAGGCAAACATATAATAAAGGTGGAAACCATCCACACACAAATATGATACAAAAACCAACAATCATGAGAAGAAGATACAAATGCAGGATACTAGAAGTGTATTTGTAATTAAGAAACCGGCAGCTTAAAACAATCACACACTCTCTCTCTCTCACACACACACACACACACACACATGCACACACCTCATGGTAACCACAAACCAAAAATCTATGGTAGATAACAGACAAATAAGAAAAAGCAAGCCAAACACAATACTAAAGATAGTCATCAAACCACAAGAGAACAAAAGAAGAAAAGCAAACAAAACACATCCAAAACTATTAATGAGAGGGCAATAAAAACATATATATCAATAATTGCCTTAAATGTTAATAGACTAGATGATCCAACCAAAAGACATAGACTGGCTGAATGAATACAAAAGCAAGATACACACACACACATCTGTATATGCTGTCTACAAGAGACCCACTTCAGTTCTAGGGACACATACACACTGAAAGTGGGAGGATGGAAGAAGATATTCCATGCAAATCAAAAGAAAGTTGTAGTAGCAATACTAAGACAAAATAAAGATGGTAACAAGAGACAAAGAAAAACATTACATAATGATCATAGGAACACCTCATTATGTAAGGCAACTACTGAGAGCCAGAAAAGGAGAAATCAACAGAAACACAATAAGAAGTGTGGAAATAACACCCCACTTATAGCAATGGACAGATTGTCTATATAGAAAATCATATGGAAACACAGGCCTTAAACAATGCATTAGACCAGATGGACTTAATAGATATTTATAGAGTATTCCATACAAAAGCAGCAGAATACATTCATCTCAAGTGCACACAAAACATTCTCTAGGACAGATCACATTCTTGGCCACAAATCAAGCCTCAGTAAATTTTTAAAAATTGAAATCAGATCAAGCATCTTTTCTGATGATAACACAATAAGGCTAGAAAGCAACTACAAAAAATTGCAAAAAAACACAAACACATGCAGACTAAACAATATTCTACTAAACAACCAAAGGGTTACTGAAGAAATCAAAGAAGAAATCAAGCAATATCTAGAAACAAATGAAAAAAAAAACCCACAACAATTCAAAACCTATGATATGCAGCAAAAGCAGTTCTAAGAGGGAAGAGTATAGCACTATAAGCCTACCTCAGGAAACAAGAAAAATCTCAAAGAAACAACATAAACTTACAGCTAAAGCAACTAGAAAAAGAAAAACAAAACCCAAAGTTAGTAGAAGGAAAGATATCATAAAGATCAGAGCAGAAATAAATGAAATAGAAACAAAACAATAGAAAAGATCATTGAAACTAAAAACTGGTTCTGTGAAAAGATCAACAAAATTAATAAACCACTAGCCAGTCTCATCAAGAAAAAAAGGGAGAGGACTAAATTGATAAAATTAGAAATGAAAAAGAAGTTACACCTGACTCCATGAAAATACAAAGGATCATAAAAGACTACTGCATGCAGCTATATGACAATAAAAGGAAAACCTGGAAGAAATAGACAAAGTCTTTGAAAGGTACAATCTTTCAACTGAACCATGAAGAAATAGGAAATATGAACAGACCAATAACAGCTCTGATTTAAAAATTTCAAACAATCAAAACTCCAGGACCAGATGGCTTCACAGGAAATTCTATCAAAAATTTAGAGAAGAATTAACACCTATCCTTCTGAAAATATTCTAAAAGATTGCAGACAAAGGAAATTCAACATTCCGTGATTAAAAAAAAAAACCCTCCAGAATGTGGGCAAAGAGGGTTGCCCACTTAATATAATAAAGGACATATATGACAAACTCACAGCTATCATCATTCTCAATGGTGAAAAGCTGAAAGAATTTCTGCTGATATCAGGAAAAGGACAAGGCCATTCTCTCTCAACACTCTTATTCAACATAGTTTTTGATGTCTTAGCCATGGCAGTCAGAGAAGAAAACAGAAATTAAGTGAATCCAAAATGGAAAAGAAGTAAAACTATCACTGTTTGCATATGACATGATACCATACCTAGCAAATCCTAAAGATGCAAGCAAAAAACTATTAGAGCTCATAAATGAATTTGGTAAAGCTGTAGGATTCAAAATTAATACACATAAATCTCACATTTCTATACACCAGCAATGAAAATCAGAGAAATTAAGGAAACAACCACATTCACTATCACATTAAAAAGAATAAAATCTCTAGGAATAAACCTACCTAAGGTGGCAAAGCACCTGTACTCTTAAAACTATAAGACCCTGTTGAAAGAAATCAAAGATGACATAAACAGTTGGAAAGATATACTGTGTTCTTGGACTGGAAGAATCAACATTGTTAAAATGATTATACTACCCAAGGCAATCTACAGAGTCAGTGCAATCTCTCTCAAATTACCAATGGCATTTTTCACAGAACTATAAAAAATATTTTAAATTTGTATGGAAACACAAAAGAACTCAATAGCCAAAGAAATTCTGAAAAAGGTAAATAGAGTGGAGGAATCAGGTTCCCTAACTTCAGACTATGCTATAAAGCTACAGTCACATACAAAGTATGGTACTAGCAAAAAACCAGAAATATAGATCAGTGGAACAGGGCAGAAAGTCCAGAAATTCACCTACACACTCACAGTTAATTAATATATGATAAAGGATACAAGAATATACAGTGGAAAAAAGTCCTTTCAATGACTGGTGCCAGGAAAACTGGACAGCTGTATGTAAAAGAATGAAATTAAAACATTTCTCTAACACTATACACAAAAAACAAACTCAAAGTGGATTAAAGACCTAAGTGTAAGATCAGATGCTCTAAAACTCTTAGAGGTAAACATAAGCAGAGTACTCTTTGACAAACCTAGGCAATATCTTCTCAGATCCACCTCCTAGAACAATGAACATTAAAATGAGAATAAACAAATGGGACCTGATTAAACTTAAAAGTTTTTGCACACCAAAGGAAACCATAAACAAAACAAAAAGACAACCCACAGGGGAGAAAGTATTTGCAAATGAAGTGACTGACAAGGGATTAAACTCCAAATATATACAGACATCTCATGCAGCCCAGTATTAAAAAAACAAAAAACCCAATCAAAAAATGGGCAGATGATCTAAATAGACATTTCTCCAAAGACATACAGATGGCCAAAAAACACATGAAAAAAATGCTCGATATCACTAATTATTAGAGAAGCGCAAATCAAAACAATTATGAAGTACCAACTTACACCAGCCAGAATGGCCATTATCAAAAAATATCTATAAGTAATAAATGTTGGAGAAGATGTGGAGAAAGGGAACTCTCCTACACTGTTGATGCAACCACTATGGAAAACAGTATGGAGGTTCCTCAGAACTAAACATAGAACTACCATATGACCCAGCAATTCTACTCCTGGGCATTTATTTGGAGAAGATCATAATTTGAAAAGATACATGCACCCCAGTGTTCACTGTAGCACTATCGATAGCCAGGACAGAGAAGCAACCTAAATGTCCATCAAAAGAGGAATGGATAAAGAAGATGTGGTACATATATAGAATGGAATATTACTCAACCACAAAAAAGAATGGAATAATGCCATTTGCAGCAACATGGATGGACCTAGAGATTATCATACTAAGTGAAGTTAGACAGTGACAGAAAAACATTGTATGACATTACTTATATGTGGAATCTTAAAAAAAAAAGGATACAAATGAATTTATTTGCAGAACAAAAACAGATTCATGGACTTTGAAAAACTTACAGTTACTAAAGGGGACAGCTGGGGATGGATGGGAGGGATGGATTTTTGATATTGTCATATGCACACTGAGATAAATGGAACAATTCGCCAATGGGGACCTGCTGTATAGCAGAGAGGTATCTACTGCGTATTTTGTGATAATATATATGGGAAAAGAACCTGAGAGAGAATGAATGTGTGCATGTGTATGACTGGGTCATTTTATTGTAGAGCAGAAATTATCACAGCCTTGTAAATCAATTATACTTCAATAAAGCTTTTAAAAAAATGAAAGAAAAGAGTAGCATTGGTTTTTTGATTAAATGTTTGATTAAATATGATATATTCTAATATTAACTTAGAAAATGCTACTGCATTTTACACAGACTGTTGTAGTATCCACCCTATGTACCACTATTTCATAACTATGACCTTTTTTTACATAAATATATTCTTTTAAAATATTCTTTTCCATTATAGTTTATCATAGGATATTGAATATAGTTCCCTATGCTATACAGTAGGACCTTGTTGTTTGTCCATTCTATATATAAAAACTTACATCTGCTAATTCCAACTTCCAGCTCCATCCTTCTCCCAAACCCCTCTCCTCTGGCCACCACAAATCTGTTCTCTATGTCCCCGAATCTATTTCTGTTTTCTAGAAATATTCATTTGTGTCATCTGGTGGGGGGGGCATGCCCATGTCATGCTGAAGTTCACAGGCTAGGGACTGAACCAACACCACAGCATAAGCCTGAGCCACAGCAGTGACAGTGCCAGATCCTTCATCCACCACAACACCAGGGAACTCCTGTATGCTATTTTAAATTCCTCATGTAAGTGATATCCTATAGTATTTGTCTTTCTCTTTCTGACTTCACTTAGTATGGTAATCTCTGGTTGCATCCATATTGCTGTAAATGGCATTATTTCATTATTTTTTTACTGCAGAGTAGTATTCTATTGGACATATGTACCACATCATTATCCATTTACTTGTCAGTGGACATTTTGGTTGTTTCCATGTCTTAGCTATTGTAAATAGTGCTGCTATGAACATAGGGGTGCATGTATCTTTTTTGAATTGTATTTTTGTCCAGATAAGATGCCCAAGAGTGGGATTGTTGGGTCATATGGTAGTTTGATATTTAGTTTTCTGAGGTACCTCCATACTGTTTTCCATAGTGGTTATACCAATTTACATTCCCACCTACTGTGTAGGAGAGTTCCCTTTCTTCCACACCCTCTCCAGCATTTATTATTAGTACACATTTTAATGATGGCCATTCAGACTGGTGTGTTGGGAACCTCATTATAGTTTTGATTTGCATTTCTCTAATGATTAGTGATGTTGAGCATCTTTTCATGTTCCTATCAGCCACCTTTATGTCTTATTTGGAGAAATGTCAATAAGGTTTTTTGTTCATTTTTCAATTCAGTTATTTTTGTTGTGGTTGATGATGATTTGTATGAATTGTTTCTGTATATTGGAAATTAAGCCTTTGTCAATTACATCATTTGCAAATATTTTCTTCCATTCTGTAGTTTGTTTTCCCAAACATGATCTTTATGTAGAAACTAGCTCTTCTCCTTTGGACTTTGGATGATTATTTAACCTTATACTCTGCACAGAGAGTAGATCCAAGAGTATTCATTTATCCTCTTTATAACACGTGGAGGAAGATCTGGACCTTCTCTGTTAGGTGGAGAACTTCATGTGGGAGAAACCCATATGAAGCTTAACAAAAATACAGCAAAACAAGAGCAAGCAGTGTCAAAAAGATTAAGAAGATGAACATAGCTCTGAAAATTGTCTACTTCAGGATCTAGAATACGATCTCAGAAAATTGCTATCATCCTGGAAGTATAGAAAGATACAGAACTATGAAAATACCCTGAGTTTTGAAAGAAATTTTGAAAATGCAGAAAGAAAACTGAAAAAATAAGAGTAAGAGGCATATAGACACTCACTACTGGAGGTAGGTTAAATGATACAACCATGGTAGAGAATTGCTTGGAAGTTTCTTTAAAAGTTAAATATACATCTACATATGAGTGAGTAATTCCATTTTGGGTATTTGCCCTGGAGAAATGAACACATATATTTCCAGAATGTTTATAATGGCTTTATTCATGATAGGCCCCAAATGGAAATACTCCAAACAACATGAGGATAGATAAGCAAATGCGGTATATTTATATGATGAAACACTATTCAGCCATTTTTTTTTAAAAAAGAATGAATTACTGATATATGCAGAATATGGATAAATGTCAAAAAATATGTTGTTAACTGAAAAAAGCTTCATATTTTATGAGGTTCAGGGAAAAATGGAGCTATCCTACATTGATAGAGTCAGAAAGTAATGGCCACAGCCTGCAAGTGGGTCTGGAAGGGAATTGGCTGGCAGGAGCCATGAGGGACATTGCTAGAGTGATGGGAATGTTTAATATCTTGTTTTCTTGAAAGGTTAAAAATAGCTATATTTTTAGCATTTATCAAACTGAAAACATGTACTGTGCATTTTATGATAATTATACTTCAGTTAAAAAAACAAGAAACAAACCATTTAGGAAGCTATGAGAAGTAAAATTATTGTTATGGAAAACTAAATCTATGCTGTGGAGAACAAAGTTGACTAAAGATCAAGGGTGGTGGTGGAGGGAGTTCCTGTTGTGACTCAGCAGGTTAAGAACATGTGATAGTGTCTGTAAGGATGTGGGTTTTAGTCCTAGCCACACTCAGTGGGCTACAGATCTGGCATTGTCATAAGCTGCATTGTAGATCACAGATATGGCTTGGATCTGGTGCTGCCAAGGCTGTGGCATAGACCTTCAGCTGCAGCTCTAATATGACCCCTAGCCCAGGAACTTCTATATGTCACAGATGTGATTGTAAAAAGAAAAAAAAAAAAGATCAAAGCGGGTATTTGAGAAAAATCCACATGGAGAACAGAGAGCATAGCACCAACTCACAGGATTTTCCTGATTAAGGATCCAGAACCAATGGAATAGAAGCAATAATAAACTATGAAGCATAAATCTTTTCTCATCTTAAGAAATAAGTGTCTCATACTGAAAGAACTTACCCTGTTGTAGGCTAAACCATAACTGAACTGATTGTGTTAAAAATATGTGAACTATAAAGAATAAAAAGTTCTAAAACACTGAGGCAAGGGAAAAAGCTACTAATAAAATGATTAAAAGCCAATTTTGGGGCAGGATCATGATGGCCTAGGAGTGGGACATGGAACTCTAACCTTCTCCTACAAACACAGTAAAAAAAATTACCTCATCTACATGAAGAACAATTCTCAAAGAACATCTACTGAATGCTGGCAGAAGACCTCAGACCTCCACAAGGACAAGAAAAGCTCCACATAACTGGGCAGAACAAATGGGAAAAGAGAAAGAAAAGAGAATTAAAAAAAGGAATCAGGATAGGACAAGCACTCCTGAGAGGGAGCTGTGAAAGGAAAGGAATCTACATACTGGGAGACAACCTAACTAGTAGGGAGATCAGCTGGGACAGAGGGGGAGCCTCAAAGCCTTGGAGAAAAGTCCAGCAGCAGGACTGAGGAGAGAGCCACATGGACAATCAGTACCACCACACCACAGCCTAACACACTTGGGCAGGGGCTGGGCATTGATATTAAGACCACCAAGGTCAGTTCCAGGGAGAGGATTAGAGTTGGTTATATGTAAACAGCCTGAGGGGGCTAGGGAGCAGTGTGCCACAGCTGAGGGAGTGTGGGAGGAGGGCTGGGCCTACCAGAGAAGCAAGGCGCCATTACTAGGAAGTTCAAGGGGGGAGCAGAACAGCTACAGGAACTTCTTTCTGTGTGCACATGTGGGCCCTCAGTTGGCAGGGCCCCTCTTGCACAGACTGCAGGGGCAGGCAAACCACTGCAGCCATATTGGACTCCTGGGATGGGCACACTCACAACCTCTGAGGGTCCCATGACCAAGCACAGACTGCTGCCCTGGTCACCCCAGAAATCACTGCTTCAGCACCACTGAACCAAACTCTGCAACCAAGCACCACTTGTTGCCCCCACCTCCCTTGGAATGCACACACCATGCCCTAGCTACTGTCAAGGGCCCCAGGTGCCACCCCCACCTCCCTAAGGGTCATTGCCACAGCTGAGCACCCTGCAGTCAGGAGCAGCCTGACACCCCCACCTCCCCATGGGTTTCCACCACTGCCAAGGGCCCAGTGACCAGGTGCTGCTTATAAACCCCACCCAATGCCCCCACCTCCCTTGAAGGATGTACATGACATGTATCTGCATACCCCCTATTGGGGAATAACAGCCTGCACACACTGAGGAAAGAGAACACAAGCATCCAAACCAAAACAGCCCTCATGTCAAAAAAAAAGAGTCAACCCTCCCAAGCTACCCAGGGGTACTCTCCCATATGAATGGCTATCCAAAGCTACAGTAGATAATTGTTTTCCATAAATTCATAGAATAAGAAAAATATAAGTAAAATAAAGTATAATAAAATATAAGTAAAATAAGTAAACTGCTTCCAGTTAAAACACCACGAGAATTCTCCTGAAGGAGCAAACAATGAAACAGACCTCTGCAGTCTAACCAAATTAAAAAAGGAGGTAATGAAAATACTGAAGGAATTAGGAGCAGATATCAAACAGTAATGCAGATTACTTTAGAAAGGAACTAGGAGCTATAAGGATGAGCCAAGAAAAATTAGAGAATTCATTTGCAGAGACCCAGGCTGAAATAGAGGCATTGAAGGGGGAGGAATGAATAAGTGATTTGGAAGACAGAATAGTGGGAATCACCCAATCAGGACAGCGGGCAGAAAGCCAAATGAATAAAATATGAAAGTGTGTAAGAGACCTATGGGATACTATAAAGTGAGCTAATCTACACATAATAGGGATTTTAGGAAAAGAAGAAAAAGAAAAGGGGATTGAAAATATATTTAAAGAAATTATGGCTAAAAACTTTCCAAATCTAAAGAAGGAAACAGATATCAAGATACAGGAAGCACAGAAGACCCCCAACAAGTTGAACCCAAAGACTTACACCAACACATATTATGATAAAAATGGCAGAAGTTAAATATAAGGATAGGATTTTAAAGGCACAAGATAAAAAAGTTAATTATAAGGGAACCCTCATAAAACTATCAGCTACTTTCTCTACAGAAACACTACAGATCAGAAGGGATTTGGCAAGATATATTTAAAGTTCTCTAGGGAAAAAAATTGCAGCCTATAATACTCTACCCAGCAAGATTATCATTTAAAGTAGAATAAATTGTTTCTCAGACAAACAAAAACTTAAAGAATACAGCAACACTAAACACATTCTAAAAGAAATACTGAAAGGTCTTCTCAAAAAGGAACAAAGTAAGAAGATATAGGATGGAGGAAATCACAACAGGAAAGTAATCACTTAAGTAAGCCAGTATACAGATCATAAAGAAAAAAAAACTATTTGTGAAAGCAATGATAAATACATGGAACAGCAAAAGAATAAACATGAAGATGATAAAAAGGACATCAAAATCACAAAGTGTGGGGAAGGAGAGTAAAAAAATCTACGCTCTTTTTTTAAAGAATGTGTTCGATCCTATATGACTATCAGTCTAAAGTAAGCACATATAGGAAGGGTTTAACATACTGAAAAACTACAAGTAAAAAAAAAATTCACACACACAACCCCCCCCCCAAAAAATGACACAGGGGTAAAGTAAAAGAAAGTTATCCAATCAAAAAAAAAAAAAAAAAAAAGAAGAAGAAAGGAACAAAGGAGGAAAATAGAATAAACTGAAAACAAGGTTTAAAATGGCAATGAATACCTATTTATCAATAATTTCCTTAAATGTCAATGAGCTGAACCCTGCCACTATAGACTGGCAGACTATATTAAAAAAAACAAGAGCCTATAATATGCTGCCTACAAGAGAACTACCTTATGGCAAAGGACATATATTGAAAGTGATGAGATGGAAAAAGATATTTCATGTGAATAGAAATGACAAGAAAGTGGGAATCCCAATATTCATATCAGACAAAATAGACTTTAAAACAAAGGCCATAAAGAAAGGTAAAGTAGGACACTATTTAATGATAAAAGGGTCAAATTAAGAAGAGCCTCTTGGGAGTTCCCGTTGTGGTGCAGTGGTTAACGAATATGACTAGGAACCACGAGGTTGTGGGTTCGATCTCTGGCCTTGCTAAGTGGGTTGAGGATCTGGTGTTGCCATGAGCTATGGTATAGGTCACAGACGCAGCTCAGATCTGGTGTTGCTGTGGCTCTGGCATAGGCTGGTGGCTATAGCTCTGATTAGACCCCTAGCCTGGGAATCTCCATATGCCACGGGAGCAGCCCTATAAGAGGCAAAAAAAAAAAAAAAAAGAGCCTCTTATAGTCATCAACATATATACCGCCAATATAGAAGCATGTAAATACATAAAACAAATACTAACATACATAAAAGGAGAAATTGATGGGAATATAATAAAAGTAGGCAACTGTAACACCGCTCTCACATCAATGGACAGATCACCTAGACAGAACATCAATAAGGCAAACAGAGATCCTAAATGACACAATAGAACAGTTAGATTTAATTGACATCTTCAGGACATTACATACCCCACAAAACCAGCTTATACATTATTTTCAAGTGCACATGGAACATTCTCTAGGATTATCCAACATATTGGGGCACAAAACTAACCTCAAAATATTTAAGGGTATAGACGTTACTTCAAGCATCTTCTTTCATCTTTTAGCTTGAAACTAAAAGTCTACCACAAGTAAAGAAATGAGAAAAACTACTGAACACATGGAGACTAAATGACATGCTACTAAAAACCAACAGGTCAATGATAAAATAAAAAAGGAAATTAGGAGTTCCAGCTGTAGCACAATGGGATTGACAGAATCTCTGGAGGACTGGGTCACTGGTAAGATCCCTGGCCCAGCACAGTGATTTAAGGATCCAGTTATACCACAGCTGAGGTGTAGGGAGAAAGTGTGGCTTGAATCTCATTCCTGGCCTGGGAGCATGATATGCTTCCGGGCAGCCAAAAGAAAAAAAAAGGAACTTAAAAAAAATACCTTGACACAACAGACAATGAAAATGCAACCATACAAAATCATGGGATGCCACAAAAGAAGTTCTTAGAGGGAAGTTCATAGTGAAACAGGCCTTCCTCAAAAAATAAAAAAAAACCCTCAAATCAATAACCTAACTTATCTGAAAGAATTAGAAAAAGAACAAACAAACAAAACCTAAAGTCAGCAGAAAGAAGGGAATCATAAAGATGAGAGAGGAAATCAATGAAACAGATTCAAAAGACAATTTAAAAAATCAATAAAACCAAGAGCTGATTCTGTGAAAGGGTAAACAAAATTGACAAACCTCTGGCCAGACACACCACAAGGACAGAGAGAACCTAAATATACAGAATAAGAAATGAAAAAGGAGAAATCAACAGATACTGCATAAATGCACAAAAACCCATAAGAGAATACTATGAACTATTATATGCCAACAAATTTGACAACCTAGGAGAAATGGACAACTTACTAGAGACATACAGCCCACCAAAACTGTATTAAGAAGACATAGATAATTTGAACAGACCAGTCACTAGAAATGAAATGTAATAAAAAAAATTCCCTACTTACAAAAGTCCAGGACCAGATGTCTTCAAGGCAAATTCTACCAAACCTACAAAGAAGAACTTATACCCATCCTTCTTAAACTTCCCCAAAAGACTGAAGAAGAAACACTCCCAAAGACATTCTATGAAGCCACCATCACCTTAATATCAAAACCAGGCAAAGATACTATCCAAAAAGAAAATTATATGCGATCATTGATAAATATAGATAGAAAAATTCTCAACAAAATTTTAGCCAACCAAATTCAACAACAAATAAATAAGATCATACATCATGACCAAGTGGGATTCATCCCAAGTTCACAAGGATGGTTCAACATATGCAAATCAGTTATTGTCATATACCATATTAACAAAAGTCGAAAACATGATCATCTCAATAGATGCAGAAAAAGCATTTGAGAAAATCCAACACCTACTCATGATAAATCTCTTACCAACATGGGTATAGAGGGAACATATCTTAACATAATAAAAGCCTTTTATGACAAACTCATAGCCAGTATAATACTCAATGGAGAAAAGCTGAAAGCCTTTCCACTAAAATCTGGAGCAAGACAAGGATGTTCACTCTTACTACTTTTATTTAGCATAGCATTGGAAGTCCTAGCCACAGAAATCTGACAAACAAATGAAAAAGAAGGTATCCAAGTTGGAAGAGAAGAGGTAAAATTGTCACGCTATGCAGATGACATGATAGTACATATAGAAAACTCTAAGGATCCACACAAAACCTACTTAAACTGATAAACGAATTCAACAAAGTAGCAGGATACAAGATTAATATTCAGAAATCAGTTGCATTTCTGTATACTAACAATGAAATACTTGAAAAATAATATAAAAATAACTTTTAAAATCACACCCCCAAAAATAAATAACTAGGAATAAACATGAATAAGGAGGTGAAATATTTATACACTGAATAATATAAAATATTAATCATGGAAATTAAGGAAGATTCAACGAAATGCAAAGATATCCCATGCTCCTGGGTTGAAAGAATATCAATAAACTGGCCATACTATCTAAAACAATCTATATATTAATTGTAATCCCTGTCAAATTACCCATGACATTTTTCACATGAACAAGAACAAACAATGCAAAAATTTATATGGAACCATAGAAGCCACAGAATTGGGAAAGCAGTTCTGAGGGGCAGTGGTGGGGGTGGGAGGAGGTTGGGAAACAAAGCGAGAGGCATAACTCTCTCAGACTTCAGAAAGTAATACAGAGCTTCAGTAATCCAAGCAGTTCGCTGCTGGTACAAAAACAGAGATTGGATCAGTGGAACAGAATAGAGAGCCCAGAAATAAACCCCCACACCTATGGTCAATTAATCTGTGACCAAAAAAGGCAAGAATGTAAAATGGGAAAAAGACAGTCTTCAGCAAATGGTGCTGGGAGAACTGGACAGCTGCATGTAAATCAGTGAAACTCAAACACACCCTCACACCATGCATAAAAAATAAACTCAAAGTGGCTTAAAGACTTAAACATAAGACATGAAACTATGAAATTCCTAGAAGAGAACATAGGTAAAACATTTTCTGACATAAACCATACAAGTGTTTTCTTAGGTCAGTCTCCCAAGGCAACAGAAATAAAACCAAAAATAAACAATGGAACCTCATCAAACTTACGAGCTTTTGCACAGCAAAGGAAACCATAGACAAAATGGAAAGACAACCTATGAGGTGGGAGAAAATAGCTGCAAATGATGCAACCTCAAAGGGCTTAATCTCCAAAATACACAAGCAACTCATATGACTCAACAACAACAACAACAAAACAAAAAACAAAACAAAACCATTGAGAAATTGGGCAGAAGACCCAAATAGACATTTCTCAAAAGAAAACATAGAGGTGGCCGTCAGGCACATGAAAAAATGCTCAACATCACTAATTATTAGAGAAATGCAAATCAAAACTACAAAGAGGTACCACTTCATACCAGTAAGAATGGCTGTCATTAATAAGTCTACAAATAACAAATGCTGGAGAGGGTCTGGAGAAAAGGGAACACTCCTATACCGTTGGTGGGAATGTAACTTGATACAACCACTAAGGAAAACAGTATAATGGTTCCTAAGAAAATTAAATATAGAACTACCATATGATCAAGCAGTCCCACTCCTGGGCATATGTACGAATAAAACTACAATTCAAAAAGATACAGGGAGTTCCTGTCATGACTCACTAGAAACAAATCTGACTAATATCTGTGAGGATGTAAGTTTGATCCCTGGCCTTGCTCATTGGGTTAAGGATCTGGCATTGCTGTGAGATGTGCTATAGGTTATAGACATGGCTCAGATCCTAAATTGCTGTGGCTGTGGTATAGGTCGGTGGCTACAACTCCAATTTGACCCTAGCCTTGGAAACTCCATATGCTGTGGGTGTGGCCCTAAAAAAAATGCACTCATATGTTCATAGCAGCTCTATTCACAATTGCCAAGACATGGAAACAACCTAAATGTTCATCTGTCCCTTGACAGAGGAATGGGTTAAGATGTACATATACAAAGTGGAAAACTACTCAGCCATAAAAAGAGCAAAATATTGCATTCGCAGCAAAATGAATGCAACTAGATGTTATCAGATTAAGTGCAGTAAGTCAAAAAGAAAAAGACAAATACCATGTGATATAACTAATATGTGGAATCTAAAATGTGTCACGAATGAACCTATCTACAGAAAAGAAACAGACTCACTAACATGGAGAACAGCCTTGTGCTTGCCAAGAGGGGGTGAGGAAGAGGGAGTGGGATGGACTGGGAATTTGGGGTTAGTAGATACAAACTATTACATTTTTAATGCATAAGCAGTGGTGTCCTGCTGTATGGCACAGGGAACCTTATCCAATCACTTGTGCTAGAAAATGATGGAAGATAATGTAATAGAATGTATGTATATGTATTACTGGGTCACTTTGCTGTACAGAATTTGACAGAACATTGTAAATCAATTATACTTTAATTTAAATTTTTAAATAAATAAATAAAATATATTGGAATAACTCTGACCAAGGAGGTAAAAGTTTTATACACTGAGAAATATAAAACATTAATCAAGGAAATTAAATAGGATTCAAAGAAGAGGAAAGGTATCTCATCATCCTGGATTAGAAGAATTAATATTGTTAAAATGGCCATACTACTGAAAAATCTCCAGATTTTATGCAATCCCTATCAAATTACCCATGACATTTCTCAAAGAACTAGAACAAATAATCCAGAAATTTATGTATATAAATGTATGACTGGGTCACTTTGCTGTACAGCAGAAATTGGCACAACATTGTAAATCAAACTCTCTACTTAAAAAAAAGTTTTTAAAAAAGAAAAAGAAAAAGAAAATAACAGAATAACACATTCAAATTAGTTGTGTTGCTAGTACATAAATGTCAAATGCAAATCCATTTGTAAAACGCATAAATCCAAATTGCTAAAGTGTTCCCTAACCACAAACTGTAATTTGACCTTCAAAATATTAAAGTGCATTAAAAGCACTTAGCTTCAGGGAAAAAAAAAACAGTTTGGTTGCAAGTATCTCACTGGCATGCAAAATACCAATAACAGGAGTTTGGAGACAAAGTGGCTGATATTCAAGAATATTATATTGGATCACATTCTTCCTCGTGTGAAGGCAACAAAATTCTCAGATGTACAAAGGTTTAGAAAATATTCTCCCCATGAAATCCTTGACAAAAGTACTTTAAAATTAAATGAGGAATGGGGCAAAATATAGGGTCATGATATAGGGAAGTAATGATACACAGGATGATAGGGAAGACTAAAATGACTTAAAATAGACAATGAAGACAAGATGGTGGAGTAGAATAGGACCTAGAGTTCAGTTCCTCTCATGAGCACAGCAAAATCACAACTAAATGCTAAACAACCATTGATATAAATGACTGGAACCTATCAAAAAAATAGTCTATATCCAAAGTAAAAGAAGAAACCACAACAAGGGAATAGGAGTGGCATAGTCATTATATAATCTAATATTCTCCCAATCCCCCACCATGGATAACTCACAAACTGGAGAATAATTATATCACAAAAGTTATGCAACAGGAGTGAGAGTTCTGAGCCCCAAGAAAGGCTCCCTCGCCTGGAGGTGTGGCATCAAGAGGAGGAGTCCCAGAGAATTTGGCTTTGAAGTCCAGTGTGGCTCGATTGCAGGAGCTCCATAAGATCAGGGAAATCAGAGAATCTACTCTTCAAAAGCACACACATGCTGGGCTACAAATCAAGCATCAGTAAATTGAAGAAAATCAAAATCATAACAAGCATCTTTCCTAACCACAATACTATGACATGAGAAATGAACTAAAAGAAAAAAAATTCAAAAAACAAACATGTGAAGACTCCTAACATATTGCCATCCAATATGCTCCTAAACATGTTGGATCCCTAAAGAAATCAAAGAGGAAATTTAAAAAACCCTAGAGACAAATGAAAAAAAAAAAAAAAAAAGACAATCCAAAACCTATGGAGCATAGCAAAAGCAGTTCTAAAAGGGAAGTGTATAGCATTACAAGCTTTCCTCAGGAAACAAACAAACAAAAATCTCAAATAAACAACCTAACCTTACACTTAAAGTACCTAGAGAAAGAACAAACAAAAACCAAAGTTAGTAGAAGGAATGAGATCAGAAATGAAATACGGCCTAAAAACAATAGCAAAGATCAATGAAACTAAAGCCTGGTTCTTTGAAAAGATAAACAAAATTGATAAACTCTTAGCCAGACTCATCAAGAAAAAAAGGGAGAGGGCCCAAATCAATAAAATTAGAAATGAAAAATGAGAAGTTACAACTGATACCACAGAAATACAAAGAACCATAAGAGACTACTATAAGCAACTATACCAATAAAATGGACAAACTAGAAGAAGTGGGAAAATTCTTGGAAAGGTAGAACCTTCTAAGAATGAACCAGGAAGAAACAAAATATGAAGAGGCCAATTACAAGTACTGAAATTGAAGCTATGATCAAAACACTCCACAAAATCAAAAGTGCAGGACCAGATGGTTTCACGTGTGAATTCTACCAAATATCTATATAGGAGTTAACTAACACATACCAAAAACTGCAGAGGAAGGAACACTTCATAAGCTTATATGAGGCCAACAATCACCCTGATCCAAAACCAGACAATGATACCACAAAAAAGAAAATGACAGGCAAATATCATTGATAAAAATAGACAAAAAAATCCTCAGCAAGATATTATCAAACCCAGCAATACATTAAAAGCATCATACACCAGGATCCTGTAGGATTTATCTGAGAGATGCAAAGATTTTTCTATATCTGCAGATCAATCCGTGTAATCTACCACATCAACAAACTGGGGGGTTAAAAACCATATGGTCATCTTAATAGATGCAGAAAAAGCTTTTGACAAAATTCAATATCCATTTATAAAAGAAAAATAAACCCTTCAGAAGGTGGGCACAAAGAGAACCTACTTCAAGAAAAAAGGCCATATATGACAAACCCATACCTAATGGTGAAACTGAAATCATTTCCTCTCAGATCAGGAACATCTCAAGGATGTTCAGATGACTATGTTATTCAACATATTTTTGGAAGTCCTAGCCATGGCAGTAAGAGAAGAAAAAGAAATAAAAGGAATCCAAACTGAAAAAAAAATAAAATGTCATTGTTCGTAGTTAACATGATATTATACATAGAAAATGCTAAAGATGCTACCAGAAAACTACTAGAGCTCATCAATGAACAACCCAATTGGAAAACGAGCAGAATACCTGAATAGACATTCTTCCAAAGAAGAAATACAATTGCCAACAGGCACATGAAAAAATACTCAGTATTGCCAGTTATTACAGAAATGCAAATCAAAATTATAGTCAGGGTTAGAAAAGTACAAACTTCCAAGATTAAACCAAGAGGAAATATAAAAGATGAATGGACCAATCACAAGTACTAAAATTGAAACTGTGATTAAAAAACTTCCAACAAACAAAAGTCCAGGACCAGATGGCTTCACAGGCAAACTCTATCAAACATTTAGAGAAGAGCTAACACCTATCCTTCTGAAACTATTTCAAAAAATCACAGAGGAAGGATATTCCCAAACTCATTCTATGAGGCCACCATCACCCTGATACCAAAACCAAAGATAGCACAAAAAAAAAAAAAAGAAAATTACAGGCCAATTTCACTGATGAACATCGATGCAAAAATCCTCAACAAAATACTAGCAAACCGCATCCAACAATACATTCAAAGGATTGTACATCATGATCAAGTGGGATTTATCCCAGGGATGCAAGGGTTCTTCGACATCCACAGATCAATCGGTGTGATACACCACATTAACAAACTGAAGAATAAAAATGACATGATCTTCTCAACAGATACAGAAAAAGCTTTTGACAAAATCCAAAACCCATTTCTGATAAAAACCATTCAGAAAGTGGGCACAGAGGGAACCTACCTTCACATAATAAAGGCCATGTATGACAAACCCACAGCAAACATCATTCTCAATGGTGAAAAGCTGAAAGAATTCCCACTGAGATCAGGAACAAGACAAGGATGTCCGCTCTCACCACTGCTATTTAACATAGTTTTGGAAGTCCTAGCCATGGCAATCAGAGAAGTAAAAGAAATAAAAGGAATCCAAATTGGAAAGGAAGAAGTAAAACTATCACCATTTGCAGATGACATGACACTATGCCTAGAGAATCCTAAAGTCTCTACCAGAAAACTGTTAGAGCTCATCCACGAATTTGGCAAAGTCGCAGGATACAAAATCAATACACAGAAATCGACAGCATTTCTATATACTAACAAGGAAAGTTCAGAAAGAGAAAGTAGGGAAGCAATCCCATTTACCATTGCATCCAAAAGAATAAAATACTTAGGAATGAACCTACCTAAAGAGACAAAAGACCTGTACTCGGAAAACTTTAAAACACTGATGAAAGAAATCAAAGATGACACAAACAGACGGAAAGACATACCATGCTCGTGGATTGGAAGAGTCATTATTATCAAAATGACTCTACTACCCAAGGCAATCTACAGATTCAATGCAATCCCTATCAAAGTACCAAGGACATTTTGCACAGAACTCAAACAAAGTATTTTGAAGTTTGTTTGGAAGCACAAAAGACCCAGAACAGCCAAAGACATCCTGAAAAAGAAAAATGGAGCTGGAGGAATCAGGCTACCTGACATCAGACTATACTACAAAGCAACAGTCATCAAAACCATATGGTACTGGCACAAAGACAGATATATAGACCAGTGGAACAGGATAGAAAGCCCAGAATTAAATCCACACAACTACAGCCAACTAATCTATGACAAAGGAGGCAAGAGTATACAATGGAGAAAAGACAGCCTGTTCTATAAGTGGTGCTGGGAAAACTGGACAGCCACATGGAAAAAAAATGAAATTAGAACCCTCCCTAACACCATACACAAAAATAGACTCCAAATGGATTAAAGACCTAAATATAAGACCAGATACTATAAAACCCTTAGAGGAAAACATAGGCCAAACACCCTCTGACATAAAGGATAGCAACATCTTCTCAGATCCACCTCTTAGAGTGATGTCAGTAAAAACAAAAGTAAACAAATGGGACCTAATCAAACTTAAAGGTTTCTGCACAGCAAAGGAAACCCTAAACAAAACGAGAAGACAACCCACAGATTGGGAGAAAAATCTTTGTAAATGAATCAACCAACAAGGGATTAATCTCCAAAATTTATAAACACCTTCTGCAGCTCCATACTCAAAAACAAACAACCCCATCAAAAAATGGGCAGAAGATCTAAACAGACAGTTCTCCAAAGAAGACGTACAGATGGCCAAAAGACACATGAAAAGATGTTCAACATCACTCATTATTAGAGAAATGCAAATCAAAACCACTCTGAGGTACCACCTTACACCAGCCAGAATGGCCATCATCCAAAAGTCTACAAACAATAAGTGCTGGAGAGGGTGTGGATAAAAGGGAACTGTATTACACTGTTGGTGGGAATGTAAATTGGTGCAGCCACTATGGAAAATGGTATGGAGATGTCTGAGAAAACTAAACATGAACTCCCATTTGATCCAGTGATCCCACTCCTGGGCATCTATCCAGAGAAAACCATGACTTACAAAGACACATGTACTCCGATGTTCATTGCAGCACTATTTACAATAGCCAAGACATGGAAACAACCTAAATGTCCATTGACAGAGGAGTGCATAAGGAAAATGTGGTACATATACACAATGGAATATTATTCAGCCATTAAAAAGAATGAAATACCAGCATTTTTAGCAACATGGATGGACCTAAAAATTATCATGCTAAGTTAAGTCAGCTATACAATGATACACCAACATCAAATTCTTTCACTGACATGTGGAATCTGATAAAAGGACAGAATGAACTTCTTTGTGGAACAGATACTGTAGACTCACAGACTTTGAAAAACGTATGGTTTCCAAAGGAGATAGTTTGGGGGGTGGGGGGATGTGCTGGGTTCTGGGATGGAAATCGTATAAGATTGGATTTTGACGATCACTGTACAAGTATAAGTGTAATAAATTCATTGAGTAATAAAAAAAATTTTTAAATTATAGTAAGGGTCTACTTCACTCCAGTCAGAATGGCCATCTTCAAAAAATCTACAAATAAAAATGCCAGAGAGGCTGTGCACAAAAGGGAACATTCCTACATTGTTGGTGTGAATGTAAGTTGGTACAGCCACTGTGGAAAACACTGTGGAGGTTCCTCAGAAAACTAAGGATAGAGTTACCATATGATCCAGCAATCCCACTCCTGGTCATATATCCAGACAAAACCGTAATTCAAAAAGATACATGCTTCCCTTTATTCATAGCAGCACTCTTCACAATAACCAAGATGTGGAAACAACCTACATGTCCAAGGACTCAGGAATAGATAAAGACAATTTGGTACATTTACACAATGGAATACTACTCAGCCATAAAAAAGAATGAAATAAAGCATTCACAGCAAAATGGATGCAACTAGAGATTATGATATTAAGTGTAGTAAGTCAGAAAGACAAATACCATATGATGTCACTTATATGTGGAATCTAAAATGTGATTAGGCACAAATGAACCTATCTATCAAGCAAGGAGATTCACGGACATAGAGAATAAACTTATGGTTGCCAATGGGGAGAAATTTGGGAGAGGGATGGAGTGGGAGGTTGGGGTTAGCAAAGGTAAGCTCTAATGCATGGAGGATATAATGAGCAAGTTCCTACTGTACAGCATAGAGAACTATACTCATTTTCCTATGATTAACCATAATAAAAAAGTATTTTTAAAAAGAGTAAAAAAGAAGATATGGTGTTTCTTCTGTATGGTGTATGTATATATATATATATATATATATATATATATATATATATATATAATGGAATATTAGCTATAAAAAAGAATTAAATAATGCCATTTGCAGCAACATAGATGGACCTAGAGGTTATCATACTAAGTGAAGTATGTCAGATAGGTAAAGACTAATATTATATGACATCCCTTATATATGGAATCTAAAAAAATGATGCAAATGAACTTACATACAAAAAGAAACAGACCCACAGACATAAAAATAAACTTACAATTACTAAAGAGGAAAGTGAGGGAGGATAAATTAGGAGTTTGGGATTAACATATACACACTACTATATATAAAATAGATAAGCAAGAAGGACCTCCTGAACAGCACAGGAACTCTACTCAATATTTTGTAATAATCTATAAGGGAAAATCATCTGCAAAATAATATATCTATATTATACATATATAACTGGATCACTTTGCAATACACCTGAAACTAATGTAATATTACAGATCAACCACAGTTTGGTAAAAAAAGAGAAAGAAGTTCTAAACCTATGAGGCAGGGGAAAAATCAGTTATTCATAAAACAATTAAAATCTATTTTGGTTGCAAGTGTTTTTGTTGGCACACAGAGTACCAAGAACAGGATTTTGGAGACAAAGTGGTTGTTATTCAAGAATATTATATTGGAACACATTCTCCCTTATATATGAAGACCAAAAAAGCTGTCAGATGTACAGAGGTTTGGAAAAAAATTCCCACCATGAACCCTTTGAAAAATTACTTGAAAATCTGTATCGTTCGATGAGTGATGAGGCAAAGTGAAGGGTCATGGCACAGGGAAGTAATGGTACAATAAGATCTCAGGGAAGGCTAAAATCATTTAAAATATAAAGAAAAAATATGAGTTTAAAAAATAAAAAATGTCTCAAGAGAGAATATGCATAATTTTAAAAGTAGTATCTTTTAAAAAATTATCAGACTATAAAATTTAACAGCTCTAAAAAACACAAAGTCTTAATAAACAACAACAAAATATAAACATTAACAAATCAAAATGGCAATATAAATCAAAAAGGTGTTTTCCTCTGTTTGGGCAGATGTCCTGAGACCTGACTCTAAGTGTCAGGTCATTCGGTTTTGGTGTTATTTTTTTATTTGAACGTCTTCAACATCTTATCATAAAATTTAAAAATAATATATGGTCTGTAAGAAAGAACTTTAAAAGTGCTAAAAATTATTCTACTTTCTGATTTTGTTAACAGAAACCAAGAAGCTGTGGTTTATGTGTAAGGCTGGGAGGATGAAGACGTATTTAGCAAATGGGAGCAAAATTATAAGTTAATTATATATAAAATTCCTTGTCTCAGAAAAAAAGAGGACTTAGGAAATAACCAAAAAATAGTAACCTAAAAGCTTATAAATGGACAAAAATATGGAACAAGTTTACATCAAAACTTACAAATTCATCAAAACAAACAAAATACATGGAGCCATGGTCCTACTTTCTAGGGACAAATTCCTTTCCTTCTAACTTACTTCAGTTATTCCCAAAGCAACATTCTTTGATCAACTTGTACAACTCCAATTCAGTGATTACATGCTTTCTCAAAATCCATTATTCCTTTCCTAATTTACCCATCGTTGATGCCAGAGTAGTCACTATAATTATTCCCTTAGAAAACTTCCTTGTTTCTCACACCCCTCTTGCTTTCTTTGTATTCATGTTGCAAAAGCCCATCCCCCTTGATTGTCTCAACTATTCCCTTTCTTAGTCTCTACAGCTGAGCACCTGGATGTCGCTGGAAAAAAATTCTCTAGTGGTTTCATTTTAAATGTTGCTCTAAAATTCTACAGTTCCACAGCACTGCTCAAATAGATAATTATGTTTCTTAATATGTCCCCATATTCCAAATGGACTTATCTCATTTCTTCCTAAACTTTTTATCCCAAATTATATCCTCGCTTCCAGCTAATAGCCTTATCTCATAAGTCATTGAGGAAATAGAAACAATCAGAAGCCCTTCCCTCCTCTTCCCATCACCAAATTTATATACCTTCCTCCACCTGCTTGCATTTTCTCTCTCTCTCTCTTTTTTTTTTCTACAGCTGAAACAAAAATTTCTCTCTTCTAATCTAAGGCAAAAGTTAAAAATACCCTGAGGTGTATTCTGTACTCTCTCCTCTCCCGTGATTAATCAATAAATTAATTCCTTTGGCTACAAACTTTCCTGCATCATCATTATCTCCTTTCTACTGTATCATTCCTATCAGCACATACACACAAAAAATTCTCCAGTACCTCCTGATCTTTTAAGCAAAGGCAGGAATTTAGGCCCCCTCTTAATTAGGCACCCTCTTCTGGCTCCTGCCCCACCTCTCTACTCCCCCTTCACAGCAAAACTTCTTTGATGCGCGGGTACCCACATTGTTACCACTTCCTAGGCAATCTTCTGTTCCTCCACCCACTTCATCCTGACTTTCTACCCTCACCACCCCTGTAGTAACTTACCTTGTCCTTTATCCCCTGGGCTATTACCACTGTGATCTTATTTGCTTCCAGCTCTAAAGGACACCATTCTGTCATCACATTGTACTTCTTTGTCCAAACAGTCTTACCTTGGGTTTAATGAAGTCACACTGTTTTAGTTTCCCATATTCCTCTCTTGTCTGACCTTCTTCATCTTCTCTGAAGTCCCCTTTTCCTCTTCCTGGCCATTCAAAACCTTTGCTCAAGGCTCAGTCCTAGACACTCTTTTCGCCTTATACTTCTTAGGAGTTATCGTCTGCAACCATGGCTTTACATGATTACATATATGCAGATGACTATGATTTTTATATCCAGCCCACACTCCTATTTGAATTTCAGACCTGTATTTTCAATTTCTTACTGTGTCTTTTCTCTTTGACCCCTCCTCATAGAATCCCAAAAATTCATTGGGATTCAAACACATTTAAGAATGATTCTCTTAAATGGTTCCTTTTCAGAGAATTCAGTCTCTCAAAAGAGAATCTTGGGCACTGTTTCAGTACCTTCTCCTGTACCTTTTCCCCACATCTAAGACTGTACCATGTCCAATTTTATGACTCCTTAGTATCTTCTGACTCCATCCTCTTTTCAAATATCAGCCACCATCACCTGATGCAAGCTGCCATTGTTTCTTGCTTGAAATCCTGCACTAGCTTCCTAATGAATCTCATATTCATCTTGGGCCCTTCTAGTCCAGTCTTCTCTTTTCAAAAGAATCACAATGAAAATATGACCATTTTGCTCCTTGCAAATTACTACCCTTCACTGGGATTTTGAATATGTAAACCTCTTTACAAAGCCAGAAAGTTCTGCATGGTGTGACATCTTTTGACCTCACAGCCTCATCTCGCACAACTCTCTCCTCCCCACAGTGGCTATCTTTTAATCCCTTCCATGAATCACATTCCTTTCTATGAAGAGCCTTTTGTGCATTCTGTTTCTCTGCCTAGAATGCCCTTATGTCTCTCTTTACATGGCAATTTCTCATTTTCGTCCTGGTTTAAATGTCATTGCCTTAAAGAGGTCTTCTCTGACCATCCTAAATGGATGTTCTACCTCCATTTTCTCTATCACTGATCACAGTTTATAGTTAATATTTGTTTGTTTTTATGCCTCTTTTTTCCTCTTCTACTAGATAATAAGCTCATGTGGAGCTGATAACTTTTATTTATGAGTGCTTAAATAAATCAGGCACAAAGGTGGTGTTCAGTAAATCTGTCTGTGAATACGTACCTAAGAAATGATTATTCACACATATAAAATTACTTCCTTTTATTTTTCTTTCTGCCTGGCTCAAGTTTTTACTGTTGTATACTTTCTTAGCTTCTTCTTGTTAAAAAAAAATATATATATACATATATATATATACTGTCCTTATGTTGACTCTAACAAACAAGATAGTACCATTCTTTTTCATGATAGTAGAGGGGGCAAAGGGTTAGAGAATAGATTTTCTGAAAAAGAGCATCCATCTTCTTTCCTTCACCACACCCTGATGCAGCTTACACCTTTTGATTCTCATTCCCCAGCACTTCTAGTTACTGAACTGGATTTTTCCCAGCAACTGTTAAGGCAAATGATGTTATTTCCATTTTCTGAGAAAATTGAGGGTCATCAGTACTAGGTAACTTACCAAAGGTTAACAAAGCAAGAAACGCTCCAAATCCACAGTTTAAAACCAAGTTGATAAGGAGTTCCCATTGTAACTCAGTGGGTTAAGGTTCTGACTAGTATCCATGAGGATGTGGGTTTGATTCCTAGCCTCACTCTGTGGGTTAAGGATCCAGTGTTGCCTCAAGCTGGAGTGTAGGTCACAGATGCCCCTCTGATCTGATGATGCTATGGCTTTGGTATAGGCCAGCAGCTGCAACTCTAATTTGACCCTTAACCCAGGAACTTCCATGATTCCATGTCACAGGTGCATCCATAAAGAGAAAAAAGTTGATAAAATGTGGGGTTCATTGTTTCTTTTTCTACCCCATCATACTGCCTTTTGTTATATGATAAATCTGGGATTTGACGTACATTACATGTATTATAGAAAGAGGAGAAAGCCTCCTGGCCTTAGCTCACTGGGCATGGATGAGACTGAGAAGTTACCATCACAATGGAAATTCTTAGATGAAAAGCTTGACTATTACATACATGGTCCTGACTAAATACCATCATTTGTGTGGTCCAGGGTTTATTCCTTCATCTGCCCAATATTGCTTCTTTATTGCTAACAACAACCAGAATAATATAGAAAATTAAGTCATCTTATATGTCAGCAAAATAAGATAGCTCTCAAAATATTCTCAATAAATTATATAACATTGTTTCCAAATCTATCCTTATTCTTTCTAAATGGGTAGTTTTGATTAGATATTGAGGAAAACATTAATTTATGTCATATGTTATAAAACCTATTTTTGGACTTTTTTTTTTGCTGTGCCCATGTCATGCAGAAATTCCCAGGCCAGGGATCAAACCTGAGCCACAGCAGTGACAGTACCAGATCGTCAACTCACTGAGTGACAAGGGAACTCCAATCTTCATTCTTAAAATACAGTTTTGTTGAATATACATACAGACTAAAAGTGAAAGGGTGAAAAAAGATATTCCAGGCAAATGGAAATCAAAAGAAACCTGAGAAACAATACTTATATCAGATAAAATAGACTTTAAAATAAAGTAGGTGACAAGAGACAAAGAAGGACACTACATAATGATCAAGGGATCAATCCAAGAAGATATAACAATTGTAAATATATATGCATCTAACATAGGCACATCGCAATATATACAGACATATAAGGAGAAATTGGCAGTAACACAATAATAGTGGAGGACTTTAACACCCAACTTACAGCAACAGACAGATCATCCAGACAGAAAGTCAGTAAGGAAACACAGGCCTTAAATGACGATTAGAACAGATGGACTGCATTGATATTTATAGAATATTCCATCCAATAGCAGCAGAAACACATTCTTCTCAGGTGTATATGGAACATTCTCCAGAACAGATACATCTTGGAAAATGAATCAAACCTCATTGACAGAGGAATGGATAGAGAAGATGTGGTACATATATGCAATGGAATCTTACCCATTTAAAAAAAGAACAAAATAATGCCATTTGAAGCAACATAGATGGACCCTAGAGATTATCATAGTAAGTATAAGTCAAAGACAGATATCATATGATATCTCTTATATGTGGAATCTTTAAAAAAATGATACATGGAGTTACCATTGTGGCTCAATGGTAACAAAACCAACCAGTATCCATGAGGATGCCAGTTCAATACCTGGCCCTGCTCGGTAGATTAAGAATCTGCCTTTACCATGAGCTGCAGTATAGGTCATAGATGCAGCTTGGATCCTTTGTTGCTGTGGCTATGGTGCAGGCCTGGAGCTGCAGCTCCAATTTGACCCCTATGCCGCAGGTGTGGCCCTAAAAAAAGACAACAAAATGATACAAATGAACTTATTTACAAAACAGAAACAGACTCACACATTTTGAAAACAAACTTATGGTTACCAAAGCAGACAGGTGGAGGGGAGAGATGGATTGTGAGTTTGGGACTGGCATATGAACATTGTGGTATATGGAATGGTTAGCCAACAGGCACCTGCTGTATAGCACAGGAAACTCTACCCAATATTCTGTGATAACCTATATGGGAAAAGAATCTGAAAAAGAGTGGTATGGGTTTGTATATAACTGAATCACTTTGTTGTACAGCAGAAATTATCACAATGTTAAGAATTAGCCTTACTTCAATAAAACTTTAAAAAATGAAACAAAGGATAAAAAAACCTCTTTTTATAACTGTGGGTATTTAAATCTTCCATGTTCACACCATCCTAGGAGTACTGCTTTTGTTTTTCTGTTTCCTTCCAGTCTTTACCCACATATTTTGAAATATATATTCAATCTTTATATATTTCCATACCATGTGGTGACAGCATTTTATTCTGCCTTTAGACTGAACATTTTCTTTGTTCCAGTAATAAAGAATCAAAACACAAAGTATTTCAAAGCTCAACGTGCATTACTCCCAAATCCTATTTGTTTTCTTAGTTTGATACTATGATAAAATGAAGGTTTAACAGATGGTTACTATATATTAAAGTGAACTAAACTAAGTAGAAGAATAAAACTTTTCAAGGAACTAGATGATCCTTTGTCAATACTGTTCTGGCAAAAGAAACATATTTTCTAAAAAAAAATCATACAAGTTTATCTAAAGACATTTAAGGCAGTTGAACATAAAATTAAACTGCAATCTCAGATTGTTGCTTAATAGGCTATTACTTTTGATCTTTGCAATATATATAGGCACTAACAATTATATATGTCTATCTAGACATGACAGAAGGAACTCTTGGAATATAAAATGTATTTTATTGGCTATAGATTTTTCCCTCTAATAAAGCATTTTAACTTATTTGACATTTATTTATATAAACTCATTTAATAACTTCTACATTCTTGTCAAGGGTAGTATTTCAATTTGATTATGATCTTATTTAAAATCACTATAAAAATCTCATTCCTCATCTAATGATGCCAGTGACAAATATAAAGCTGTCTACATCAGCATTGCTCATGTACTACACAAATTTTCCAGAATATCTAAGTTCATTCTAAAAGCTTTTCCTGAAAAAGTATCATAAAGAAGTAGCTTTTTAATTCCCAAAGTTCTCATACGAATTAGAATAGAGTTAGGATAAATTTTTAGAGCTCAGAGCATTATTTTAAATCTCATATTGTCTAAATTATTTTTAGAACAATCTGATCCTATTTGGCCAATTTCTGTAACAGTTTAGGGAATAGTCATATATTTCTTCTCTTTACTTTATTAAACATTTGAGCTTTGTAGTGGATTGAATTGTGCCCCCCCTTCCTATCTTCTGCCAAAAAGAGTTATCTTCCAGAAGTGAGTAAATATGACCTTATTTGGAATAAAGGTCTTTGCAGATGTAATTAAGGTAAAAATCTCAAGATGAAGTCATTCTGAATTAGGGTGAATCCAATGATGAATGTCCTTATAAGAGACTGGCACTGAGAGGCACATAAGGACACAGAAGGACGAAGGCCATCTGAAGTTGGAGACAGACACTGGAGTTATACTGCCACAAGCCAAGGAACACCAGGAGCCACCCCAAACTAGAAGAAACCAGGAAAGATTCTTCCCTAGAACCTATTAGGGATTGCAGCCCTGACAACACTTTAAGACTTCTGCCTTCCAAAATCATGAGAATAAATTTCTGTGTTTTAAGCCACCACATTTATGGTAGTCTGTTGCAGCAGCTCTAGAAAAACAATATAGGAATATATTTGATATGAATTGCAGGTTACGAATTCCTTTAAATGTTAGCCTGTATCTATTCTGTTTATAGATAAGATCTTTTCTTTGAAGTAAGTTAAAGAGCGAATATGTCACTAAAAAGAGGAAAAAGCCTTATATACTTAATATTCCATTTGTCTCATATGGTTACTGTTTTGGCTTTATTTTATCTACCACAGATGTGGCTGGTGGTTATTCATCTTCCATGCTTGATGCAATCAGAAGAGCAGTGATGGTTTCCAATACCCTTTCAATTAATAAGATAAATGCAAAAAGCCTCACCCTCAAAGAGGTCTTCAGACTAGCTACTCTTGGAGGCAGCCAAGGTAATGACCATTTTGCTTCTCTTTTGCACAGTGTACAGCCGTGCCAACAGGTGTCTTTGGCAGCAGTATGAAGACATGATAGTGGCATCAGCGGACATACGTTGATCATTCATTCAGCAGACATTCATGACTGTTGATCCCACATACCCAAAATTTAGCAAGTAAAGTTCATGTTTAAGTGTGTAGTAGAGGCATGATTCTTCTAGCAAATTCCCTCTTTTTGGCAGAAGAGATATTCAGTATGCAATTATCATATTAATTGTTTTAATAGATTATTGCATTGGTCACATGCTATGAGTTCTTTAATCAATTTTTTCCATAGAGTATAGAGTATCACCCTTTCTATTGGCCTGAATAGTAATAATAGCCAAGACTTACTGGGCTCTCACTATGTTGTAGACATTAGGCAACATGCTTTGTGTATGTTGTCATTTAATCCTGAGAACCACAGTTATTAAGTCCACTTTACCAGCAAGGTACCTGAGTGAGGCTGACACCCCTGTCAAGCTATAGGGTGTCATGATTTCAATCCAGAAAATCTGTATCCAGAGTGCAGGTTCCTACCTATTGCCTTCCAATGTGCTATCTTCCTATATAAATCTTAGCTTAGACCATGTATTTTGTTTATATATTTAAGTACACTAATTACCCAAGCTTCCTTAAAAGTAGAAAGATGCAAAAATGTAGTTGATAGCTAGGCAAATATTGTTAATCAGCTTTTCCCAGGTCTTACATGTAGCTGTATTTTTACAGAAAAAAAAATAGAAATTGGTAACTATTGCCTTCGGTTGCTCTAGTATTATAATACAATTGGGATGGATGATAGTGAACATCATATGAAACCTTAAGTAGCTAGTAAGAAATAAACATATATCTTGAGACAGGTGTATATTTTAAATGTATTTTAGTATTTTTAATATTTATGATATATACTCTAGATCTTAGAAATGAAGTATGATGGAGGCCGAGATTACCTTGGGAAGAGAAATTTCCTGATTTTTCTTTGAATGTTCTGGGCGATGACAAATACCATAAAGAACATTTCAAGAAAAACAAGTAGAGGACAAGCTCTTTTTCATTTTCTAAAATTCCAATTTAAAAAATTTTTAAAGTTCTAGTTATTAAACAAGTGTGACACTCCCTACCCCACTTCCACTCCATTTTTACATCTGAATTCAACTGGTTGTCCTACCATCTTATTTTCGTGGTGCAAATGACTTGTATTTAAATAGTGCCTTTTTTTTTTTTTTTTATTCTAGGCTCTTTGTGAGTTGTTTCATCAGGATCCTGTATCTGACCAGGCTGGCCAGGATCCAGTATTTGGGGTCCTTACTAAATCATTTCTACCTAGCTACATAGGTTTCAACTCTATTTTCTGGGCCACTGGGATTACTGTCATGGAATTTCTTCTCCTTAGATTTGTCTCTACGATAATCTGAGTGAATGAGATGCATAGATCCCTGTTTAAAGTTGGCATCTTCCCAGCTTTACATTCACTCTCCAGATCAAGATGTGTACAAATCACATTCCCAGAGCAAATATTTGCTCCAAAGACAGCAAAACTGAATTTCCTAAAATGCATTTGAGTTCCTTACCAGCGCAGCTGGGCCTCTCTGCAATAATCTGAATTTAGATCAGTTTACAAATTCATTGCCAGCAGTTGTGTCTTTTTTGGTTAGTTTATGCCTGAATTCTCCAGGTTCTAACACATAGTCCAGTTAGTTTATATCGATCATCAAATCCTGGAAAATGAATCTGGTTAACTGGCCTATTAAACACCCAACAATTTTATGTTAAAAACCGTCATCAGGGAGTTCCCGTCCTGTCGCAGTGGAAACTAATCTGACTAGCATCCGTGAAGATGAAAGTTCAATTCCTGGCCTTGCTCACTGGGTTAAGGATCTGGTGTTGCCCTGAGCTGTGGTGTAGGTCGCAGATGCGGCTCAGATCCCGAGTTGCTGTGGCTGTGGCTGGCTCCCATTCAGCCCCTAGCCTGGGAACCTCCATAAGCCACTGGTGAGGCCCTAAAAAGACAAAATAAATAAATAAATAAAAGTTAAAAAAAATAAAAACGTCATCAAAAACTCATGTTTGTAATGTTTCCGAGTGTAACTAGTGGAGGAGGAGAAAATTTCCAGTGATTTTCTGTTACACTCAGTTCTTCCCCGCACAATCAGTAGAAGTCACCTAACTTCTAATTATGTTTCTAATTGTTTCTAATTGTGTTTGTCCCTCTGCCTTCCTATAAGAATTAGCTAAAATATCTTTTTCTTTTCTGAGAATAAAAGAGTTTCCCTTTAAATAACCATTTAAGAACAAGCAGGATTTCTAAGTCAGTGCTCAGAGCATTACCAAAAGACTTCTGGATATCCATACATAGAAATAAAATGTACCAGGTATTGTCTAATAGGGATATGGGGTCTAGTATTTTCACATGGAACTGTATCGTCACAGTGACAGAATACAAGAAACATGTAAAAATTCAAATAATTAATACTGCACTCCCATTGACCTTTCTTTCATGGATGCTTCCATTTGGAATACTCTATTCAAATTACAGGCTTTAAGGAGCTTTAAATTCAATACCTTCACTGACTAAAGTCAACTGCCTTCATCTTCTGAAACTAAACCATAAAAATGGAAGATATTCTTTCTCAGAATCCACTATTCATAGAACATGAATTCTAGCTGTGAGATGGATCAAGTAAATAGACATTATTGACCTATGCCCTATTTTAGAAACCATTCTTCTCTAGCAATCAGAAAAATCTTTACTGTTACAGAGAAATTAGTCTGCTTTCAAAAGCTTTGGGACTCTTCAATTATGAAGATTTACTTTAAAGAAGTGATTTTTTTTTCTATTCAAAGGATTTAAAGTAAGGAATTGATGATGGATATGCCTGCACTGATGAATATGCAAAAAGAATTATTTTTTATTTATTTCAGGTTCATTTAACTGCCACAAAAATAGATCTTGTCAGCTATTTCATAGAACAAAAAGAACAAAAAGGGCAAGGAAAGGAGTTGGAATGTTGGAAGGAGAATAGGAGGGAAAGATATTATATCAATTGTCATGTTTCTTATAGGGATGAATGGAAATCACATACCAGCTGGACTGTGAAGGGCACCGAAAGTGCTGAAATAGAGACACCATCAGAATTATAATTATGGTGATTAAGAGAACTCTTTTTATTCTCAGATTTTGCTTTCCCTGTTCTTTACTCTGCTTTCTCTAAACCCAAGTCTTGCGACCTATTGGAATGCTTCACTATTAAGAAACTAATTTTTTTCTAGTGACACGTTGGCAGATTCTATCCTTGCAAAGTGGGGCATTTGCATGGTCTGATGGTTTGAAATATTGACTGTTTATTAATTTATTCCACCCTTTAGCCCTGGGGCTGGAGAGGGAGATTGGAAATTTTGAAGTGGGCAAGGAATTTGATGCTCTTCTGATCAACCCCAAAGCATCTGACTCTCCTATTGACCTGTTTTATGGGGATTTTGTTGGTGATATTTCTGAGGTACGTAAAAGATAGTTGACTAAATGGCATTTACCTCATGAACCAGTCACAATAGTTTTTCTATAGAAAAAAAACTACACATTGAAACATTTTAATGGAATGTAGGAGAATCTTAGACGGGAAGCTAGATTCTTTTAAGTTACTATAATTTCATGATAATAATAGTATTAAGGAAACATTTGTGGAAATCCCCTTGTGGTACAGCAGGTTAAGAATTGGGTGTTGCTACAGGTGTGGTGCAGGCCACAACAACAGCATGGGTTTGATCCCTGGCCCAGGAACTTCCATATGCTGCAGGTGCAGCAAAGAAAAAAATTTTTTTGAATATTTGAAGGTATTTGGGTATAAAAAGCCATAATATAGCTACAACTTATTGAACACACTTGCTATGTGCTAGGTGGGATGGGATTAAGTACTTTCATACATCATTTTTATTATCAGAACAACTGTAATTATGTGAACAACTATAATGAGAAGCAAGTGCTATTAGTATTGCCATTTGGTTTCTGGGACAGTGAGGTTTAAGGGAGGTTAAATGATTTACCTAAGTATTCATGGCTAATAATTAATAATTAGTAGGCAGAGTTTGGACTCCATCCCAGGACTTTTCTGACTTCTGGAGTCTGGGCTCTCAATCACAATATTTCATTGATTTTCTTAATTATAACAAAATGGTTTTATTACTTTGTCCTTCCTAAAAATATTTTTCTATGTATAAAATAAATTAGACCTTCTTGTTTTACTAACAATTCTTTATGAGATACTTTTTTTCTTTCTTTTTTCTTTTTTCTTTTTTTTTTTTTGACATCTTTTGGGCTGCTCCCGCGGCATATGGAGGTTCCCAGGCTAGGGTCGAATTGGAGCTGCAGCCACAAGTCTACGCCAGAGCCACAGCAACATGGGATCCGAGCCGTGTCTGCGACCCACACCACAGCTCACAGCAATGCCAGATCCTTATCCCACTGAACAAGGCCAGGAATCGAACCTGCAACCTCATGGTTCCTAGTCGGATTCGCTAACCACTGCGCCACGAGGGGAACTCTGAGATATTGCTTTTCTTAAAAGAATTAATGTTTGCCATTTATAAATTGATCCACCTATTAGGATAAATACAACATTCTGAGGTTTTTAGAAGACAGGTGCTGGACTGTTTGAGGTTGATACCATTGTTATTTTAACATTATTTATTATTTTACTTTCTTTTAGAGTGAATATCTGGAAACAGCTCATTTTCATTTATCCAGTCATTTTTTGTGTATTATATACTTCTTTAAACATTTAAATTATTATATCAAATTATTTAATTTATGTAACACTTTTCCTCTGAAAATTTCAAGGTTATGTATTAAGATTCAGAACTTTCAGGCAATGGAAAACATTTGTTAATAGTCAGTACTTAATTTTTTTAGGCATGGGACCATTTCTTTTTTATTGATAAAAGTAGATTTTAGGGTGTTCAATGGATGCCATCTTAGGTGAAATGGTGATTGTTAGTTATAGATGCCAGTTCCTTTGAATAGAGTTAGGTCTTAGGGGTCACAGTTTAGGATTTTGACTTGGAACACTGGATTGTCGGAGATAGTTTCTTCTGCTTCACCCTTCCTGCCTTTCTCTATTATTGGAAGAGTGACCATCAGTGTATTCATTTCGGGCCCAAGTTCCAGCCAGGCTAATGTACGCAACAGAGGAAAATAAGTTTCAAGTGAATGGATTGTATGTCTTATCTCAAGACTTTTTCAGGACTTAAGTTCAAAATATTTCCACTGTAGCTCCTTGATATGAAATGCAAGACTAAAGAAATTCACAGGAGGACATTGCCTAGTTAAGGTAGTATCTTTTATGTAAATGTATAAATATATTTGAACATTGAAATGTAGCATTAACACATTTTTCTCCTCTCTGGGTATCATTTCAGTAATATATATGTTTATAAAAGAAAAAATCTGTTTAGAAAGAAAGCAAAAATTAAAAATAAAAATAGATTTTGCCATTGAGAAATAAATTCATGTTTCTGGGTTTCGCCGACCACTATTGGCTGTGAATTTACTTTTCTAAAAGAATGTATACATGTATGTATAACTGGGTCACCATGCTGTACAGTAGAAAGTTGACAGAAACTTTACCTTTATTTTTACCTTATTATTACCTTTATTTTTCATTTTAGGCTGTTATCCAGAAGTTCCTCTATCTAGGTAGGTAGATATTTGTCTCTCTCTTAAATAAAATCTTTATTTCTTGGGTATGCTCTCTGAATTTATTGTACCATACATTAGACCCTATGTGTGATCAGTTGCTTTGATTATTTTTTTAAAAAACATTCCTCAGCAATGAGCCCATTTATGGCACAATATTTAAAGACACTATTTGAAAAGAAGGTGCTCCTCTAGAACATATGGTCATAAATCCTAAACTGAGGAATGGCAGGCCAAGGGGAAGAGATTATCCTGTACCCCCTTCTACCATGTTGTGTTTATGATAAGTATGCGGTGGAGTCTTACCACACAATTTTTTTTTTAATGTACTCATGTTCAATTCTATTTGTTGAGAGAAAGAAATAAATGGTAGAGAAGATGCCACTCTTCCACCCACTCTGATGATTGAGCTCTGAGTCCTGCATGATTTGAGATGGGAGAAACACTTTTATTTCTTGTGAAGCTCAATTCTTGCAGGCCCTTCATCTCACCATGCTGAGTATGATTCTGGGGTGTCAGGATAAATATTTCCTTTATAATTGGGGCTGGAAATGGAAACCATTCACTTCAGCTGAAAGGACAGTGACTAGGGATTGACTTAACTTTTTTTTTCAACACCTGTATTTTCTTTTTATTGAAGTATGGTTGATTTACAATGTTTTGGGTGTGCATAAAAAAAAAAGATTGATTTAACTTGATGTGAGTTCTACTTTAGGTGCAGATTTCAGACCCTAATCCTCAAATTAGATGCAGTGTCTTTTGTTGGTTGTGTCTCCCTGTTGAGATTATAAACAATGATTTCTTGATTTTTCTTTTAGGAGATGACCGAAATATTGAGGAGGTTTATGTGGGCGGAAAGCAGGTGGTTCCCTTTTCAAGCTCAGTGTAAGACCCTCAGCATCTACGAGTTCTCCTGGGATAATGTGGTTCTGCATCTCCTTTGTGCCCAGGTGGAGTTAGAAAGTCAAAAAATAGTACCTTGTTCTTGGGATGACTGTCTCCTTCTAATCTAGTTACAGTATTCACTGGACAAATTGTTCAAAGGAAGCTGCGCTAATTCTCAACTCTCTGGGAGGATTAAAAATTTCTCCTTTTTGAGCTGTTCAGTTTTACCTTAAAGCTCAAATTTAAGGGAATGTTATTACAGATGGTGTTAAGAGAATTAAATAAAATCTTTTTAACATTTGGAAATGTGAAGAGAAAAGATATTCCTATAAGGTTAGATATTTTGAGCTGGTAATGTGAAAATTGGGAAACAAAAAATGAACCAGTGAGTATATTTTATGAAAGAGTAAGAGTTGACTATGAACAAACATTGGAAAGTCACTTCAGACCATGTTTGATAATTATATACTGAGCGTACTAATTTAAAAAGAGAACTTGTTGAATTTTAAAATGTATTTCTAGATCGACCTTGTGTTCTGGAAATTTGCACTTACTGGAATTTGTGTTTCAGAGACGTGTTATTGTTGTGCTTTGCATTCTTTGGAGATGAAATATCAGAAATTGAATGCTACATGCTTTCTTAATATAGTTCTCTGCTTCAAAGTGTTTGGCAGAAGTTGGGTATTAAAAATTTAAGGACTCTTAGGAATATTATTTACATAACTACATGGCATAAATAGCTTTACCTTTGTGTACTTTAAAATCGCCTTACTGTATAACTGTATGATGCTATTATTGCTTCAGCTTTATTAGAAGATAAGCAAATTCCATGCTCCACTATTGTGTGGACTGGAGTTTTCATAAATTGGGGCAAGTGCTAGGCATCCAGGAGCTGTCAATGCTAAAAGAAAGGGTTTCATTGCAATGACCTATTCTCCCCAAGAACTATGTCATAGTTACTGGAAATTTCATACTCAGATATGAATCTGTTAGAACTTTAAAATGAAGGACAAGTCCAATTAGACAAATATTAAAAGTCTTTAAACCTTGCATATTGAAAGCAATCTATTTTTCAATTTTGTCTTGTCTTTTAATTCCTAATAATTTTCAGGATATTAGAATTTTAGGATAATGAAAAATATATAAATGTCCCACTAAGGTTTGTATTAATAGGACTTAAAAAATTAAAGCAAAGAATATTTTTATGGTTCCTAATATAATGTGCTTTCCCATAACCTAGAATTAAAAATAAATTATGACTTTATGAGAAATCCTTACGAGTATTGATACGAATGTTTAATACTATATTTTTCTCTTTTAATTACAAATACTATAAACCAATAAGAAAAAGGAGAAGATTTTCTTAATATATCATAATACTCATATTTAGGGCTTAGCTGTGACTCCTTATTATCACTTTATAGTAGAGAACTTTATGTAATATAGCTAAATGCACATCTGCAGAACGAAGAACAAAATTTCTTCTTTGTTACTATAAATTTTCTTCTCACATAGTTATGCTAATTCAGCAGTAATTTGCTCAGTCCCTGGACCCACCCCAGCTAAACACTTCTGACTTATGCATACATTATATCTAAAAATAAAACAAATTTTTGGCTTTTTTTTTTTTAAAAAAGCAGAATTTCTATTGTGGGGTATTAAGTAACTCAGTAAGCCCAGTTTCTAGTCTCAGTATTTATTTCCTGACTTCCTAGTTCCTGAGCCACGTCAAAAATGCCCCACCAAATTTCCCTCCATTCCTCTGTAGTGCCAGCCAATGTTTTCTGCTCTCTCAGTCCCTGCCAAAGGAACTTGGTTACCTGGTGCCTAACCCACATGGGTGGGCTTAGGAATTTGGATGACATGTTCAAGATCCAGTAATAGGCAGCAGCTGTTCCTAGCCTTTGCAAAGATCCTATACTTTTACCTTCCTTAAGTACATTTTGATGTTGAACATCAGGTTTCATTTAGATTTAGGACTCATATGCAGTAAATATAAATAAGTGCAGCATCTGAAGCAGGAAGAATGGCCATATACCACCAATCTGTCAAATGTCAAATTTAGCCCTAACAGTATGTTGAGACCTGAATATTGCTTCTAGTAAAAATGGAATGTGTTGAAATACATACACATACTTTGATCTTTCTGCCTCACTTACAACTTCATGTGTTTTATTTCTTCAAGTGCAGTGTTGCTGAATGTTGCATATGCTTTTTGCAGTGCTGCAGGCATTAGTCATACATGTGCCCAGGTGTTCTGCACTTTGAAATGTTGCCTTTGCTTCATGTGGGTTGACTTTCTGAATGTAGATAAGCAGTATTCCAAGCCAATCCTATTTGTCACTTTATGTTTGAATAGTTTGCTGACAGGAACAGAAGAATTAAAATGTCTTCTCAACTCCCTAACCCTACCCTGCGCTATATGTCTAAGGCTGTGTGAGATGTTTAATGGAATACACTTTAACAGGTAAAAACTTATTCAATATTCAAAAGTATATTGACCATCATACATTTAAAAATATTTTTGCAACCAGAACACAAAAGCAGTCTTAACAGCTAAGGTGATTTAATTTTCAAAAGAAAGTGAAACATAGGATTAGGACGGGAGAGGTTGTCCTAGTAATCGTAAACTGAGACCAAAGAAATTCTATTCTCTTATTCATTCTTGCAGCTTCTTCTGATTTGTCAAAGCTTTTAGAATCCAAGAGAATATCTTGGAATAAGCTCCATTCATGCTAGGAGGAAACATTTCTTAATTAATATCGTGAGCATTGAACCCTACTGAATCACTGAATTTTTTTTTTTGTTTCTGTGAGAATTCTGCATAGTCAAGGAAGGAAGGCTGTGGGAAAACACCTATTATGTGTAGCTGGTTTGAAGTGTGCTCTTGAATATCCCTGTTGGTAGCTACAACTGCGGTCTCAGAAGGGAAACATAACGGCTCTGGAGATCCAGCAGTGCAGTTTGAATCTTCACTCACTTCCAAACTCTTTCTATTTTTAATATTTTAACCTCAGAATAAGACACATGGAAAGCTTTAAAGGCAAGCTGGGAGGCATGTTGTATCAATTCTGTCTTGTGATATACATGGAAGATATCCCAACTTAGATGCTTCTGGACAGAGGTGATGATGCCAGAAACATTCACATGTTCAAAAGAGTGTTCTGAGTTATTCAAAAGTGGACTAAGAAATGTGTCATAGGCAATGTCCTGAAGTAATTTTCAAATTTGTGGATTGTTGTGAATTTTTAGGGTGTTTTTTTTTTCTTTATAATTTCAGATCTACTTAGCCATGTTAGGTATGACTTTGGACCCTGACACTTTTTAATGTCTCTAAAGGAAAAGCATGGAAAGAAATGCACAGATGAACAGACACTTATTAGACAGCCTGGCACTGGTCCCATGCATGTTTTCATGCCCAGCCCCTCTTCCCTTTCCCTCCCTCAGCCCTGAGTGTGAGAGATCAAGATGTGAGGGGTTAGCCTGTAAATCTGGTCCAAATTTAGTGAGGTACAAAAGTTGAACAGGCCAATGATGAAAGGAAATCTTAATTTCAAGATGGTTTCAACAGTCCATGGAGTTCAGATGACCTGAGTAGCAGATGTTACATGACATTGCTTTACCTGCTCACTTCCTACCCAAGAGCCTGTCAGAAAGTGTTCTTTATTGAAGACCACCTCCTGTTGTGTTAAGCTCCTGATCGCTGCTCTTAAAAATATGTATTTATGTATTTGTGGGGACATTCTTCTCACTAAATGTATGATTTGCTTGTTGTTCCTGTGCTAAGTGAGCATCTTTGTGCATCAGACAAAAATAAATGAGATTTTGTGTTTACATTTTTTATTGTTGTGAGTTCTATCAGTCTGCATAGAAGGGGGGGGTGTTAACTTTACAATGTCTTTCTCTTTTTAACATGAATTTTAAAAGACAGAAGTGGTGAACTGTAAAGTGATGGGTGAAAACTAAATTTTTGGTGGTGAGCATGCTGTAATGTATATAGAAGTAGAAATACAATATTGTACACATGAAACATATAATGTTATAAACCAGTGTTATCTCAATAAAAAACAAAATATCCTAAGACTACAACCCCCCTCAAAACAGAATAGAATATTTAACTGTGGGCCAACATGTATCTTCAATCCATATACAAAGCTTTTAAAAATTAAGCCAGTGCTATAATGTTCAGCCCTTTAGAATCAGATTGCTATTGCCTGTGATTTCAGCATAGTTGATACTTCATATTTTGTAAGCCAAAATCCAGAGTGAGATATGCACTTTAACATCAAGAATCAGTTCACACATACATATGTGCATGAATATTTAAAACAGAAGTCTCACGAAATAATGCTTTCCCTAATTGTGATGCCCATTCTATTCTATTCTCTTTTTCGTTCTTCTTTTAACAGCTGCACATGTAGCATATGGAAGTTCCCAGGCCAGGAGTCAAAATGAAGCTGCAGCTGGGGCCTAGGCCACATCCACAGCAAAGTTGGATCTGAGCTGCGTCTGTGACCTACACCACACCTCTCAGCAACGCCAGATCCTTAACCCCCTGAGCGAGGCCAGGGATCAAAGCCACATCCTTATAGAGAAAATGTCAGGTCCTTAACCTGCTGAGACAACTCCATTTCCATTCTGTTCTATTATTCTGTGTAATTTTTAAGCGCTGATAGTAAGTTCCCAAATTGGTTTCTTAAACATATAATGAGTTATCACCTGCAGTGTGGAAGCAGTTTCCAGTGTCTTTTGAACTGTATACTTTAAATCTCAATGCCTCCATCCTGTGATCTGGTCATGACATGAGTGCCTGCCTTAGAATCATAAAGATTAAACAAATACATAGCCAGAACTTAAGATAGCATATGGGACAAAGTGAATGCTCACTATATGGTAGTTATTTCTAACATGAATACAAAGTGAACATAAATAAAAATAATGTAAAATATTTTTATCAGTTTAGTTTTTAGAATAAAAATCAAATGATTTTAAGGATCTCTGTACATAAGAAATATTCTATAAATACTAATTCTGATTTTTTGACACTATTATGTTCATTATTTTTTATTTATAATGTGAAGCCTAAGAGAGAAGTAAATTTGGTCTATAAATTCTCCCTCAAAGTTCTGAGCAACTTACTAATCACGTTTGACTTAGTCAAAATACCCAGAAGAGAAATTTCATGTGCATAATGAGCAATAATATCTGTCTAATTTGCACATTGTAGGCATAGAGTTCTGTATTAAGTACTTAATAGAAAAATTATTGCTTGGCACTCAATTCAAGATTTAAATAAAATAAGGTTTAGACATGAGTATCTTCCAGTAGCAAAACAGGGCCTTTGGTAAGGTGTTTTAAGACTCCATGAAGAGGCCACTCAGTTACAGGAACTGGGCCCACAAGCAATTAGTTGTCACTTACAGGTCTGGGTTTTTTTTTTTCTTTTTTCAAATCTTGTTTTCAAATGGGATAAGTGAAGTATTCTGTGTTCTTTGAAATGATAGAACATTATTTTATTTTAATTTTTCCTTTTATTTATTTTTTTCTACTGTACAGCATGGTGACCCAGTTACACATACATGTATACATTCTTTCTTCTCACATTATCATGCTCCATCATAAGTGACTAGACATAGTTCCCAGTGCTACACAGCAAGATCTCATTGCTAATCCATTCCAAAGGCAATAGTCTGCATCTATTAACCCCAAGCTCCCAATCCATCCCACCCCCTCCCCCTCCCCCTTGGCAACCACAGGTCTATCCTCCAAGTCCATGATTTTCTTTTCTGTGAAAGGTTCATTTGTGCCATACATTAGATTCCAGATATAAGTGATGTCATATGGTATTTGTCTTTCTCTTTCTGACTTATTTCACTCACTATGAGAGCCTCTAGTTCCATCCTGGTTGCTGCAAATGGCATTATTTTGTTCTTTTTATGGCTGAGTAGTATTCCATTGTGTATATATACACCACATCTTCCTAATCCAATCCTCTGTCAATGGACATTTGGGTCGTTTCCATGTCTTGGCTATTGTGAGTAGTGCAGCAATGAACACATGGGTGTGTGTCTGTGTGTGTGTGTGTGTGTAGATTTCAGCATATGACTCTTTTACTTAGATTTACACATGAAATGATAGAATGTTATTTTAAAGTGTAACTTTTTTCACTAATTCAGACTCATCCCCTTTTACCATCAAGGCTCCCTACACTAGCATTGTGAAATTAAATTTGTCATACTTGTTGAGTTCTTTCATGCTTCTGTATTAGTAAGATCTATGCTTCAGTGTGGGAAGAGAGAGAGAAAAGTGGCTAAAAAAGAATTCTCCATGGAAGAAACTTTGTTGGGAAATTTTTTAGTGGTAACTCAGAAAAAATAAAACATTTTTGCCCCAAGGTAAAAAGTGATAAAATATGAACAGATAACACTGAATTTCTCAGGACATGTGGGCCCTCCTCAATTGCCTATATTCTGCCCATTCCTATAGGGAATTAAGCAAACATTTGTTCCCCTGTTTTTAGAGAGCTCAAAGTCATAGAAGCAAAATCTAACATAAGAAATAAAAGCCCTAGAAAGATTACATTTATTCAGATTATGAGGTTCTCATTCACTTGCTTAAAAACTGAAGCTTGTAGCTCTACTGTGAAATTAATTTCTGTCCTTTCAATCTTAGTCTCCATATCAGACTTTTGTCTTACCACTTCCAAAAAAAGCCCTAAGTGAGTTAGCCCATATGTGAGTTACCCAAGGAAGAGTTTTACTCTTGACTTTTTGATAACTAAATTTGTTTCCTAAAACACTTGAGTGACCATAAAGAGATCTGATGTAAGAGCTTTTCTTTTTCTCTCTGTGAGAGTTGATTCCATCCACACCTGAGCTGGGGAACCAACGCAGAGATGGCTTTTTGCTTGGAAAGCACCTTGAAAACCTTTACTGAAGCACATGAACAGATAAATACCTGAGAGTCTTTTGTTATTTCAAAGGATAACTTAAGGGGCTCAGAAAAAGCAGCACACATACTTCTTTTAAATCATGAACACTTTCCTCTGGTAGAACTATGAAACACAAATCAGGCCTTGCAAATTATGTATTCTGGATTAATTTATATATCCACAACAAATCCTTTAGTATCACAAACATGTCCCAGCCTGGTGCAATGGCACACTATGTATTCAGTAAAGATTTAGTAATATACATGCAAAAAGGAGCTATGGTATTTGGGTTGTTTTGGATTGTTTTAAGCTCAGTGATAGAATTTTTTTGATGTCCAGGATAAGTGTGCAATCTCTTTCAAGTGGATGTTTACTGTAACTAATGGGGGAAAAACACCATTATGATTTAATTTGTAAAAAATCATATTCCCTATAAAATTACTACCCCCAAAATATAAAGAAGTCAATATAAATGCATTTAAAATCTTCATTTAATGTCATTCATGGTACTTGGACCATTTAACATGGTATAATTGATTCTAAAGGGAATGACAACTAGCTCACCATCACAATTAACTGCTAAATAACCATGAATAAAAAAGAATCCCTGGAACCTACCAAATAAAAGACAAAGACATAAAGAAGAAACCACAACCAGACATTAGGAGGGGCACAATTTCAATATAATTAAATCTCATACTACCTGGGCTGACAACCCACAAAGTAGGGAGTAATTATATCACAGAAATTATCCCACAGGAGTGTGAGCTCTGAGCCCCATGTCAGAGTCCCCAGCTAGAGGTCTGGCATCAGGAGGAGGAGTCCCCAGATCATCATTTGACTTTGAGGGCCAATGGAGCTTTATTGGAGGAGCTCCACAGTACTGGAGGAAACAGAGACTCCACTCTTGGAGGGTGCACACAATGTCTCACATGCACTAGGGCCCAGAGTAAAAGGACTGACTTCATAGGAGCCCAGGCCAGACCTATCTGCTAGTCTTAGAGGGCCAGTCCTACCACCTGGTCTTAGAGGATCTCCTAGTGAGGTAAAGGGGGCTAGAGATCTCTCGGGAGGTCATAAAAGCTGGCAGTAGATTTATCTGGAACTATTTATCTATGTGAACTCTTACTGGAGGCAGATATCTTGCTAGGGTCATTAACAGCAAGACCTGGCCCCCCTCAACAGCCTGTAGACTCCAATGCTGGGACACCTCAGGCAAAACAACCAACAGACAAGAACACAACTCCACTCATCAGCAGACAGGCTGCCTAATGACTCCTGAGCCCCAAGCTACCTCTAGACATACCCCTTGACATGGTCTTGCCCACAAGAGGATAAAGACTCAGCTCTACCCCCCAGTAGGCAGGCATCAGCCCTGAAAACCAGGAAGATTTCACAAGGCTCTAGACAAGCTTTACCCACCAGGGGCAGAAGCAAGAAAGCTACAGTCTTTCAGCCTGTGGAACTGAGTTTGCAAACACAAGTCAGAACCTCCCTGGGACCAACTGATCCCTGACCCTTGAGAGACAAGAGGAGTGCTGGGACACATAGCACTATAGAGGTCCACTTCTCCAAGGTCAAGAAATGTAAGCTACTATATACATAAAAATACAAATTTAAACAAAATGAGACAGCAAAGGAATATGTTTAAGACCAAGAAACAAATTAAAACCCCAGAAGAGCAACTAAGTAAAGTAGAGAGAGGAAATCTACCTCAGAAAGAGTTCAGAGTAAGGTTTGTAAAGATGATGCAAGAACTTAGGAAAAGCATGTATGAACAGAGTAAGAAGTTACAAGAAGCTTTTAACAAATGGTTAGGACATATAAAGAACAACCAAACAGAGTTTAAGATTATGATAACTGAAATGAAAAGTCACTAGGAGGAATGAATTGCAGAATAAAGGAGGAATGAATAGCAGAATAAAGGAGATAGAAGAAAAGATCAGTGAGCTGGAAAACAGAGTGGTGGAAATCACTGATCCAGAAAAGAATAAAGGAAAAGGAATGAAAAGAAGTGAGGACAGGTTGAGATACCTCTAGGACAACATTCCATACCAACATTCACTTTATAGGGTTTCCAGAAGGAGAAGAATAGAGAAAAGGCCTGAGAAGGGTTTTGAAGGGATTGTAGCTGAAAACATCCCTAACATGGGAAAGGAAACACTCATTAAAACCCATAAAGCACAAAGAGTCCCATACAGGATAAACCCAGGGAGGAACATGCCCAGACATATATTAATCAAATTTAAATACATTAAAGACAAAGGGAAAATATCAAAAGCAAGAAAGGAAAAGCAAATAATAATAGTAACATACAAGGGAACCCTCATAAAGTTATCAGCTGATGTTTTTAGCGGAATCTCTGCTAGCCAGAAGGGAATGGCATGATGTATTTAAAGTGAAGAAAGAGGAAAATGTACAATCAAGAATACTCTGCCCAGCAAGGATCTTATTCAGATTGGATGGAAGAAATTAAAAGCTTTACAGACAAGCAAAGATAAAAGAATTCAGCTCCATGAAATCAGCCTTACAACAAATGCTAGAGGGACATCTCCAGATGAAAAATAAAAGGATATAACTAGAAACAAATAAAAATTACAAAATTGTAAAGCTAACTGATAAAGGCAAACATATAGCAATGATAGGAAGTCATCCACATACAAAATGATATCAAAACCAGTAATCAGGAGAGAAGGAGATACAAATGCAGGATATTTAAATGCATTTGAAATTAAAAGATCAGCAACATAAAATAGCCATATATATGGCTATCTTAAAACCTCATGGTAACCACAAACCAAAAATCTATCATAGATATACACACAAAAAAGAAAAAGGAATACAAAAACAACACTAAAGGTATTCATCAAATCACAAAGAGGAGAACAAAAGAAAAAAGGAGCTAAAAAAGACCTACAAAAACAAATCCAAAACAATTAACAAAATGGCAAAAAAAAGGTATTCCATGCAAACAGAAATTAAAAGAAAGCTAGAATAGCAATATTCATATCAGATAAATAAACTTTAAAATAAATACTGTTACAAGAGAAAAAGAAGGACACTACATAATGATCAAGGGTTCAATTCAAGAAGATATAATGATTATAAATATATATGCACCCAACATAGGAGTACCTCAATATACAAGGCAAATGCTAACAGCCATAAAAGGAGAAATCAACAGTAACACAATAATAGAATGGGACTTTAACACCCCACTTACATCAATGGACAGATCATCCAGACAGAAAAATCAATAAGGAAATATAGGCCTTGGAGTTCCCATTGTGGCTCAGCAGTAATGAACCCATCTAGCATCCATGAGGATGCAGATTTGATCCCTGGCCTTGTCAGTGGGTTAAGGATCCAGTGTTGCTGTGAGCTGCAGTGAGGTTGCAGATGTGGCTTGGATCCTGAGTTGCTGTGGCTGTGGTGTAGACTGGTGACTACAGTTCTTATTCAACCCCTAGCCCAGGAACTTCCATGTGCCATGGGTAGGCCCTGAAAAAAAAAAAAAGGAAATTTAGCCCTTAAATGATGCATTAGACCAGATGGACTTAATTGATATTTAAAAAGCATTCTATCCAAAAGCAGCAAAATACACATTCTTTTCAAGTGCACATGGAATACTCTCCAGGATAGATCACATGCTGAGCCACAAAGCAAGCCTTGGTAAATTTAAGAAAATTGAAATCATATCAAACATCTTTTCTGACCACAGAAATTATGAGATTAGAAATGAGATTAGAGATTAGAAATCAATTACAATAAAAAAGTGGAAGCTTAACAATATGCTCCTAAACAACCAATGAATCACTGAAGAAATCAAAGACAAACACAAAAAAATTTTTAGAGACAAAGGAAAATGAAAACAGAACAATCCAAAACTTATGGGACACAACAAAAGCAGTTCTTAGAAGCAAGTTTATAGACAGACAAACTAACCTTAAGAAACAAGAAAAATCTCAAATAAACAACCTAACTTTGCACCTAAAGCAACTAGAGAGAGAAGATCAAATGAAACTCAAAGATGGGAGAAGGAAAATCTTAAACATGAGACCAGAAATGGAGACTAAAAAAACAGTAGAAAAGATAAAAAAAAACTAAAAGCTGGTTCTTTAAACAATAAGCAAAATGGATAAAGCTGTAGTCAGACTCATCAAGAAAGAAAGGGAGAAAGCCCAAATCAATAAAATTAGAAATGAAAAAGGAGAAGTTATAATGGACACCACAGAAATACAAAGGACCTTAAGAGACTAATACAAGCAAATATATGCCAATTAAAATGGACAACCTAGAAGAAATGGCCAAATTCTTTGAAAGGTACAACCTTCTAAGACTCAGTCAGGAAGAAACAGAAAAGATCAACAGACCAATCTCAAGTACTGACATTGAGACTATGATTAAAAAAAAAAAGTCCAGGACCAGATGGCTTCACAGGTGAATTCTACTAAACATCTAGAGAATAGTTAATGTATATCCTTCTAAAACTATTCCAAAAATTTCAGATGAAGGAACATTTCCAAACTCATTTTATGAGACCACCTTTGCCCTGACACCAAAACAAGAAAAAGATACTACAAAAAAATAAAATTACAGGCCAATATCACTGATGAGCATAAATGCAAAAATCTTCAACAAAATGCTAGAAATCCAATTCCAATAATACATCAAAAGGATCATATACCATGATCAAATGGGATTTATCTCAGGGATGCAAGGATTTTTTTCATATCTATAAATCAATCAGTGTGATACATGACATTAACAAATTGATGAACTCAAAATGGATTAATGACCTAAACTTAGGGCCAAATACTACAAAACTCCTAGAGGAAAACACAGGCAAAAAAAACACTCTTTGACATAAATTGCAGCAGTATCTTATTTGATCCACCTCATAGAATAATGAAAATGAAAACAAAAATAAACTGATAGAACCTAATTAAACTTAAAACCTTTTACACAGCAAAAGAAACCATAAAAAATGAAAATACAACCCAGAGCATGGGAGAAAATTGTTGCAAATGAAGCAACAAACAAGGGATTAATCTCCAAAATATACAAAAATCTCATGGAGTTTTATATCAAAAAAAGAAGCACTGTAAACCAGCTATAATGAAAAAAATTAATTAGTTAAAAAAAACCTAACCAAAAAGTGGATGGAAAATCTAAACAGACATTTCTCCAAAGGAGACAGAGAGATGGCAAAAAACCAAAAAACTAAACTCATGAAAAGATTTCATCTTTATTAAAGAAATGCAAGTAAAAACAGCTATGAGATATCATTACCTCACACCAGTCAGAATGGCCATCATCAAAAAGTCTACAAACAATAAATGCTGGAGAGGGTGTGGAGAAAAGAGAATACTCCTTCACTGTTGGTGGGAATGTAAATTGGGGCAACCACTATGGAGGACATTATGGAGGGTATGGAATGTTATGGAATATTACTCAGCCGTAAAAAGAATGAAATAATGTCATTTGCAGCAACATGGATGAACCTAGGAATTATCATACTAAGTATATAAGTCAGAGAAAAAAATATTATATGATATCACTCATATGTGAAATCTAATAAAAATGATGCAAAAGAGCTTATTTATAAAAATAGGAACAAACTTACAGATTTCAAAACTAATCCTAAGGTTACCATAGGTGAAACCATTGGAGGGAGGGAAGACTTGGGAGAGTGGGAATAACATACACACACTACTGTATAAAATAGATGATTAATCACTTTGTTTCCAGCAGAAATTATTACAACAATGTAAATCAACTATACTTCAATAAAACTTTGAAAAAGGAAAAAAGATGTTTAATGAGAACCTAATGTATGGCACAGAAAAATCTATGCAATAGTTGGTAATAACCTGTTTGGGAAAAAAAAAGAATGGATATATTTATATGTATGACTAATTCACTTTGCTGTACACCTGAAATTAATACAACATTATAAGTCAACTATACTGCAACAATTTTTTTTTAAAAAATTGAATACCTAGGTTATTGTAAAGAGAAGTCATTTTATGCATAGGATTTGATAAATATGTTAAATAAATAAAATATTTTTACCTTTAAAAAATACAATCATCTCAATAGCTGCATAAAAATATTTTGATAAAATTCAACATCAATTCATAACAAAACTTTTGAAAAAGTGGGCATAGAGGTAACCTACCTCAACATAAAAAGCTGTGTGTAACAAACCCATAGCTAACATCATATTAAATGGGGAAAAAGCTGATAATATTTCCTCTAAGATCAGGAACAATAAAAAAAATACCCACTCTCACCATGTTTACTCAACATAGATTTGGAAGTCTTAGCTTTAGCAATCTGAGAAGAATAAGAAATAAAATGAATCCAAATTGGAAAATAAATAGTAAAACTGTCACTGTTTGCAGATGACATGATACTATACACAGAAAAATCCTAAAAATGCTACCAGAAAACTGCTAGAGCTCATCAAAGAATTCAGTAGCATTGTAGGATTCAAATTTAACACACAGAAATCTCCTGCATTCCTATACACTAACAACAAAATATCAGAAGGAGAAATTAAGGAAACAATCCCATTTACCATTATACCAAATAAAAATACCTAGGCATAAACCTACCTAAGGAGGCAAAAAATCTGTACTCTGAGACCTATAAGATGCTGATCAAAGAAATCAAATATGACACAAACACATGGAAAGATATACCATGTTCTTGGACTGGAAGAATCAACACTGTTAAAATAACTATACTACCCAAGGCAATCTACATGTGTCCAATACAATCTCTTTCAAATTACCAGTAGCATTTTTCACAGCTAGAACAAAACATTTTAAAATTTAGATGGAAACACAAAGGACCCTGAATCACCAAAGAAATCCTGAGGGGGTGGGGGGGAACAGAGCTGGAGGAATGAGGCTTCCTGGCTTCAGACTACACTACAAAGCTATAGTCATCAAAACAGTATGGTACAACACAAAAACCAGAAATATAGCATAATAGAACAGGATAGAAAACCCAGAAATAAACCCACACACCTATGGTCAACTAATCTATGACAAAGGAGGCAAGAATATACAATGGAAAAAAGACTGTATCTTCAATAAGTGGTGCAAGGAAAACTTGACAGCTAAATGTAAAAAACTGAAATTAGAACACTCTCTAACACCATTCACAAAAATAAACTCAAAATGGATTAAAGACCTAAATATAAGACTGGGTACTATAAAATTCCTGGAGGAAAACATATGTATAACACTTTTTGACATAAACCATAGCAATATCTTTTCAGATCCAACTCCTACAGTAATGAAAATAAAAACAAAAATAAACAAAGGCTTTTGCACAGCAAAGGAAAGCGTAAAAAATGAAAATACAACTTATGGACTGGGAGAAAATGTTTGCAAATGATGCAGCCAACAAGAGACTAATTTCCAAAATATAAAAACAGCTTATACAACTCAGTATCAGAAAACAAATAATCTAATAAAAAAGGGGCAGAAGATCTAAGTAGACATTTCTCCAAAGAAGGCACAAGATGGCCAACAGGCACATTAAAAAATGTTCAATAGACATTCCCATCATGGCACAGCAGAAACAAATCCAACTAGGAACTATGAAGTTGTGGGTTTGATCCCTGGCCTTGCTCAGTGGGTTATGGATCTGGCATTGCCATGAGCTGTGGTGTAGCCTGGTGGCTATAGCTCCGATTAGACTCCTAGCCTGGGAACCTCCGTATGCCATGGGTGTGGCCCAAAAAAGACCAAAAAAAAAAAAAAAAAGTTCAACATTGCTAATTATTACAGAAATGCAAATCAAAACTATAATAAGGTATTACCTCACATCAGTCAGAATGACCCTCATTAAAAAGTCTGCTAATAATTGTACAGCACTGAGAACTATGTCTATTTACTTATGATGGAGCATGATAATGGGAGAAAAAAGGATGTATACATATATGTGTAACTGGGTCATCATGCTGTACAGTAGAAAAAAAATTGTATTGGGGAAATAACAATTAAAAAAAAGGCTACCAATAATAAGTACTGGTGAGAGTGTAGAGAAAAATGCACCCTTCTACACTGTTGGTGAGAATGTAAATTAGTACAGGCCCTATGAGAACAGTATAGACTTAAAAACCGAAAATAGTTAACATATAAGACAACAATACCATTCCTAGGTATTTACCTGGAGAAAACTAAATTCAAAAAAGATACATACATCCCAGTGTTCACTGCAGTACTATTTATAATAGCCAGGATATGGAAGTATCCTAAATGTCCACCAAGAAATCAATGGATAAAGGTGTGGTACGTATATAGAATGGAATATTACTCAGCCACAGAAAAGGACAAAATAATGCCATTCACACCAACATGGATGGACTTCAAGTATCACAGAAGTCTTACAGAGAAAGACAAATACTATATAATATCACTTATATGTAGAATCTGAAAAAATACATACAAATGAACTTATTTACAAAACAGAAATAGATCCCCACAGAGAAAACAAACCTATAGTTACCAAAGGGGAAGCAGGTAGGGAGGGATAAGTTAGTAGGATGGGATTAACATATACACACTACTATGTGTAAAATAGACAATCAACAAGGACCCACTGTATAGCATAGGTAACTATACTCAATATTTTGTGATAAACTATAAAGGAAAATTATCTGGAAAAGTATAATTTTATATATATAAAACTGAATCACTGAAACTAACATGACATTATAATTCAACCATACTTCAATAAAAATAAATAAATTAAAATAAGGGGAAATCACAATCAATCAGGTTGCCCTGCAATGTACATGACTGTCCTCTTGTTCTTTTCATGTAATGGTAAAAGTTAATACTCAAACTTAATTAGTTCCTTTTTTAAAGATATAAATTTATACATGCAGGAAGCATGAATCATATTTAATTAAATAACATTTAATTTACTAATCATAAGGTTGATCAGTTTTAAATTGTGTTCATCTAATTATACTTTATTAAGCGCACTCTGGATACCAGGCACAGGCCTGTTTTGACAGTTAAAAATAAGATTTATGTCTTTGAGAAACTCAATCTGGGATGGCAGGTGAGGGAAGTAGGTAAACAAGTCAATACATTAAGTTTATGACAGAGAGCTAAGGGTTCTTAGAGGGGATGCTGCAGTGTGCTGGGTATGTGGTGGGCAGGGAGAGTGAAGGGCAAAGGACAGTGATGTGTGTTTCACATAGGAGGGGACATCTGAGCTGGGAAGAACGGGAATTTATTTTCCCCATAAAGACTCTCATAAGAGTATTCCAAATGGAGAATTCACCATGAGCAACAGCATCATCACAAAGAAATTGACATCTGAAAAAAGATAAGAATGAGGGGCCAATCCAGTGACCATAAGGGTCACTAGGGGTATTGATTCAAATTTGGGCCGATGAACCTATATTACGAACAAATACCTTGGTAAGGTCAGGGATTGGGAGTAGTGAAGAGGGCCATTCTGGTGATGTGAAGGGCCAGGTGTGAGCTGCTAAAGAGAGAAGATGATACTTGCTGAGTCCAGAGATTGTGACTTGCAACATGGGTCATTAACTATTCACTGGGCAGATTTCTTATTAACAAATAGTGCATGGATTTGCCCCAGCTTATGGGGAAAGAAATGCCACAGCCATGTTCCAGGAGTGTGAACCTACCCATAAGTACCCAGCGGTGTTTTCTGACTCCTGGACTAGAAACAGAGAGGTGAGCTCTTGGGCCAGGTAACCGCCTGATGACTAGAGATCCCAGTGCTGCTGTGGTCCTACTGCTCTGCCATTTTGTTGGCTATCTCAATATTGTATGTTGGCTTTGTTTCTGTCACTTGCAAACCAAAGAGAGCAGCCCAAAATCCTCTTGTCTCTCTCTTTTTTTTTTTCATAGCTACATGATGGCTGAAAACTTTAGAAACAGGTTATAAACTTTGAAACAGATATTTTCTTCTTAAATAAATGAATGAAAAACAAAGAAACAACTGTCACATCACCATGCATCTGGCCACCTCCCCACCCCAAGGCTGCTCAGAGACTCTGTGCTCCACATCCATGGGATACCTGTGGCCCAACCCCGGCACCCTCCAGGGTTTCAGACCAACCTCTGCTCAAGTTCCCTCATTTCCTTCTGGGAAAGGTACTGGGAACAAGACCCATGTGAGATACTAGGAGAGCAAAATATTGTTTAAAGAAGTAAATGGTGGCATGTTCATGCCAAAGAAGGACCTGTTCCCTCTGCAGAGGCAGCCACACTTCTTTGATTCCATGGATTGGAGACCAACTCCAACACAACCTTGGGAACCATGAACTGAAGTTGACAAGGTCACATGATGGAAGGAGCCTGGGTCACGAAGTCACCAGTAGAGGCGAGTGTCCTCAATTCAGAGGTATATGGATTGAAAGCAGACAAACTGGCCCCACAGAAAATCCATGAACTGTTATGACACTGCCATTTTGACATGGAAATCCAGGGCTGTTGGTCAGCACCTTTGCTGATGCCCTTAAGTGCTCTTCCCCTGCTCACTTGGCTGAGCATACACCAAGCATGGGGTGGGGAGCCTCTAGACAAGCAAGAGCCTTGTGACCTTTGCAGACAGGATCAGGTTTGCGTGCTGCCAAAGAAATCTGTAATTTAGGAGAATGAGCCACGTCCTCTACTGCAATATGCCCCACCATTGCCCTCTGACCCACTCGTAGGCAGAGAATAGGTAATGACATGGCACTGCTTTGATTTCCTAGGCTTCCTGGTATTAGGTCAGAGTGGTTAGAACTCAGGCTGGTCTCTTCTGGCTGCAGTCAGTGTTTCTACTTGACCAATGCACTGGATATATAATAGCTCTTTCTATTAGTATAGAATGGTAAGCAGGGACAAGTTAGAGTGTTTTATATAGAACCTAACTCTCAGCCTAGTGATGGCCTGTCCGGCTGGCCAGCCACTTGTTTGGGTTAGAAGGATATTCCACAGAGTTCCTTGTGGTTGATTTTGGCTCACAGGTAACTGGCAACCAGATACTGAGCAGTGGTCCCTTTGGAGTCATGGAGGGCCTAATCACAGCCGCAGAAGTGTCTCCCAGCCAGGCCTGGAGGCCCTGCTCAGTGTTCTGTTGGTGGTGTATGAATTCTTGAACTGAGGCTTGAGTCTCTGTGGGTCTCCGGGATATTCTGGTATATGCTGTCCTGATTGTACTTATAGAAAAGAGTCAACATATTGTAAAGAGCTACTAAAAAGATCTAACAGAGAATCTAGACAAGATGGCGGAAGAGTAGGGGGACACGCTCGCCCTCTCCCACAAACACAACAAAAAAACCACATCTACAGGATAAATGACTCGCACAGAACAGCAACCAATCACTGGCAGAAGAACCTAAACTCCAATAATGGCAAGAAGTTCGTGACATTACTAGGTAAAACAAGAGAAAAGAGGAGAGTGACAGAAGGTGAATCCGAGTGGGACAGGCACTCCCGAAAGGGAACTGCGGAGGAGAAAGGGATCCTGCACCCTGGAAAGTCACCTACTCGGGGGAAAGATCAAACGAAACAGAGGAATCTCCAGATGCAGAGAAGAGTGTAGCAGTAAGTTGGAGTTCTGAAAAGCAGATCGAGGACTAAACGGATCATCTGAACTATGGGCACAGTCACCAAAAATTGAGACACCTTGGTGGGGGCTGGGCACCGAGTCCTCTGCTCCAGAGGTTAGTCCTTGGGAAAGGGCTGAGGGGGCAGGGCGGAGCAGAGACTGCTTGGGAGGTCTAGAAACTGGTCTGTCAAGTTTGACAGGGCAGAGACTGCCTGGGAGACTAGAAAGCAAAGCTGTCGCAGGGGAAGGGAGCAATACTCTAGGGGTGGGGAAGTGGAAAGCCACATCAGAGGGAACCTGGGAGAAGAGCCTCATCTGCACCCGCCCGTGCTGGGGAGAGGAGGGAAGAAGGGGTGGGTCCCCATAGAATACTCCCCATGCCACAGCAAGCTTACCAGCCCACTAGCTATCAGAAAGCTGTGCATCCTAGTGCATCCCCTCCCCCCACCCCCACCACCTCCTACCCACTCGCCGGACCTGGGGCTGCCTGCCATCTGGGAGGGCTGGCCTCAACACTTGCTGGAAGCCTACCACCGCAGGGGCTGTCCCTGCCCTGGCCTGCTTGCCCTTTGGAGGGGCTACACCCCAGCGGAGCAGCACCAAACACCACCACCCCCTGAGAAAAGGCCTACAGCCCAGAAAAGCTAGAACAAGCCTGGCCAGGCCGTGAAAAGATCTGCCTAATTCTCGGACAGTCTTTCTGAGTCGGGCTGCCCTGGGGAGGAGCCTCTTAGGTTCGCAGTGGCCCAGCTAGCCGCCCAAGCCCTAAGGGGGTGCCAAACTCTTGCGGATAAGCTGCATAGGACTGCCAGCTCTCTGCAGGACCCCCTGCAGCCCAGAAAAGCTACAACAAGCTTGGCCAGACTGTGAAAAGATCTTCCAACATTCTCAGACAGTCCTTCTGAGTCAGGCTGCCCTAGGGAAGAGCCTCTTGGGTTCTCAGTGACCCAGATAGCTGCTCCAGCACTCGGGGGGTGCTGCACTCGTGAAGAACAGCAGCTCAACACCGCCAACCCCCTGCAAGAACCCCACAGCCTAAAAACACCAGAGCAAGCTCTGCATGACAGAGTGAAATCTGCTACCATCGTGGTGTGGACCTCCCAGTCCTGTCTGCCCTCAGGCAGTCCCCCTTTGCTTCAGAGAGACCCTGTTACCCTGCCAACACTCCAGAAAAGCCACACTGCCTCAAAAAAGACTGACCAACAACACCAGCCCTCGGGAAACATTCCACAGCAGTGACAAGGCAAACCCTGCCCAGTCACAGAGAGTACAACTCCCACAGGATAAAGAAAACAACAATCAAGATGAAGAAGCTGAGAAACCACCCCCAGTTAAACCAACAGAACTCACCTAAAACAGTCAACAATGAAACAGATCTCTGCAGTCTGACAGACCTGGAGTTCAAAAGGGAAATAGTGAAAATACTGAAGGAATTAAGAGAAGATATGAACAGTAATGCAGATACCCTCAGAAAGGAACTGGAAAATATAAGGAGGAGCCAAGAAAAACTAGAACATTCATTTGCAGAGATACAAACAGAACTACGGGCAGTAAAAACCAGAATGAATAATGCAGAAGAACGAATCAGTGATATGGAAGATAGAATAATGGAAATCACCCAATAAGGTCAGCAGACAGAAAACCAAATCAAAAAACATGAAAGCAATATAAGAGACCTATTGGATAATATAAAGTGGGCCAATCTACGCTTAATAGGAGTTCCAGAAGGAGTAGAAAAAGACAAGGGAATGGAAAATATATTTGAAGAAATTATCACTGGAAACTTCCCAAATCTAAAGGATACTGAGTTCAGGATACAGGAAGCACAGGGGACCCCAAACAAGTTGAACCCAAATAGACCCACACCAAGACACATCATAATAAAAATGGCAAAAGTTAGTGATAAAGAGAGGATCCTAAAGGCATCAAGAGAAAAGCAGAATGTTACCTACAAGGGAACCCCCATAAGAATATCAGCTGATTTCTCTACAGAAACACTGCAGGCCAGGAGAGAATGGCAAGAGATATTGAAAGTGCTAAAAGGAAAAAAATATGCAACCTAGAATACTCTATCCAGCAAGAATATCATTTAAAATAGAAGGGGAAATAAAAATTTTTTCCAACAAACAAAAGCTAAAAGAATACAGCAACACAAAACTCAGGCTAAAAGAAATACTGAAAGGCCTTCTCTAAATCAAAAAGAAAGAAAGGAAAGGAAAGAAAAAAGAAAAAAAAAAGAAGAGGAAGAACCAAGACTGAGGAAACCACAATCAGAGAGCAGTTACTCAAATAAGCCAGCATACAGATTTAATCATGAACATGCTTCAAACAAAATAAAATTAAAACAGAAAAAAAAAAGAGTCATCAAAATCATAAAATGTGGGCAAGGGATGTTAGGAAATAAATAGACCCTTTTTGTTTGTTTGTTTGTATGTTTCTCTTCTTAATTTTAATATAGTAATGAAGCGTTTGATCCTACAGGACCATCAGGCTAAAACACACAATTATAGGAAGGGGTTAGCATACTTAAAAAACAGGGCAACCACAAGCCAAAACCAAATACTGCATTCGCAAAAAATGAAAAAAAAAAAACAAAACAAAACACTCAAACAGATAATAACTGGAGACCATCCAACCAAAAAAAAAAAAAAAAAGGAAGAATGTAGAACCATAGAATCAACTGGAACACGAGGTTCAAAAGGGCAATAAATAATCATCTATCGGAGTTCCTGTCTTGGCACAGTGGTTAACGAATCAGACTAGGAACAATGAGGTTGCAGGTTCGGTCCCTGCCCTTGCTCAGTGGGTTAACGATCCGGTGTTGCCTTGAGCTGTGGTGTAGGTTGCAAACACGGCTCAGATCCTGCATTGCTGTGGCTCTGGCGTAGGCCAGTGGCTACAGCTCCGATTCAACCCCTAACCTGGGAACCTCCATATGCCGTGGGAGCGGCCCAAGAAATAGCAAAAAGACAAAAAAAAATCATTTATCAATTATCATCTTAAATGTCAATGGACTGAATGCCCCAATCAAAAGACACAGAGTGGCTGAGTGGATAAAAAGGCAAAAACCTTCAATATGCTGCCTACAGGAAACTCACCTCAGGACAAAGGATACATATAGATTGAAAGTGAAAGGGTGGGAAAAATATTTCATGCCAATAGACATGACAGAAAAGCAGGAGTCGCAACACTCATATCAGACAAAATAGACTTTAAAACAAAAGACATAAAGAAAGACAAAGAAGGACACTACTTAATGATTAAGGGATCCATCCAAGGAGAGGATGTTACTATCGTCAACATATATGCCCCAAATACAGGAGCAGGAGCACCCAGATACATACAACAAATATTAACAGACATAAAGGGAGATATTGATGGGAATACAATCATAGTAGGAGACCTTAATACCCCCCTCACATCAATGGACAGATCCTCTAGACAGAAAACCAATAAAGCAACAGAAATCCTAAAGGAAACAATAGAAAAGTTAGACTTAATTGATATCTTCAGGACACTACTTCCAAAAAAATCAGAATACACATTCTTCTCAAGTGCACATGGAACATTCTCAAGAATCGACCACATATTGGGACACAAAGTGAATCTCAATAAATTTAGGAGCATAGAAATTATCTCAAGTATCTTCTCTGACCACAATGCCATGAGATTAGAAATCAACCATGGGAAAAGGAAAGAGAAAAAACCTACTGCATGGAGACTAAACAACATGCTACTAAAAAACCAATGGGTCAATGAGGAAGTCAAGAAGGAAATTAAAAACTACCTTGAAACAAATGATAATGAAGACACAACCTCTGAAAACCTATGGGGTGCTGCGAAAGCAGTGCTCAGAGGGAAATTTATAGCAATACAGGCCTTTCTCAAAAAAGAAGAAAGATCTCAAATTGACAACTTAACCCTCCACCTAAATGAATTAGAAAAAGAAGAACAAAAAAGACCTAAAGTCAGCAGAAGGAAGGAAATTATAAAGATCAAAGAAGAAATCATTAAAATAGAGATTCAAAAAACAATAGAGAAAATTAATAAAACCAAGAGCTGGTTCTTTGGAAAGGTAAACAAAATTGACAAACCCCTGGCAAGACTCACTAAAAAGAGGAGAGAAAGAACCCAAATAAACAAAATTATAAATGAAAAAGGAGAAATCACAGCAGATACTGCAGAAATACAAAAAACCATAAGAGAATACTATGAACAACTATATGGCAACAAGTTTGACAATCTGGAAGAAATGGACAGTTTTCTAGAATCTTACAGCCTGCCAAAACTGAGTCAAGAAGAAACAGACCAACTAACAGACCCATCACTAGAAATGAAACTGAAGAGGTCATAAAAACACTCCCTACAAAGAAAAGTCCAGGACCAGATGGCTTCACAGGTGAATTCTACCAAACATATAAAGAGGAACTGGTGCCCATCCTCCTTAAACTCTTTCAAAAGGGTGAAGAAGAAGGAACACTCCCAAAGACATTCTATGATGCCACCAACACCCTAATTCCAAAACCAGACAGAGATACCACCAAAAAAGAAAACTATCGCCCAATATCATTGATGAATATAGATACAAAAATTCTCAACAAAATCTTAGCCAACCAAATCCAACAACATAACAAAAAGATCATACACCATGGCCAGGTAGGGTTCATCCCAGGTTCACAAGGATGGTTCAACATATGCAAATCAATCAGCATCATATACCACATTAACAAAAGAAAAGTCAAAAACCACATGATCATCTCAATAGATGCAGAAAAAGCATTTGACAAAGTCCAACATCCATTCATGATCAAGACCCTCGCCAAAGAGGGTATAGAGGGAACATTCCTGAATATAATCAAAGCCATTTATGACAAACCCACAGCAAATATAATACTCAGTGGGGAAAAACTGAAAGCCTTCTCACTCCAATCTGGAACAAGACAGGGATGCCCACTCTCACCACTGCTCTTCAACATCGTTTTGGAAGTCCTAGCCACAGCAATTAGACAAACCAAAGAAATCAAAGGCATCCATATAGGAAGAGAAGAGATCAAACTGTCACTGTATGCACATAGATGACATGATACTATACATAGAAAACCCTAAGGACTCAACCCCAAAACTACTTGAACTGATTCATAAATTCAGCAAAGTAGCAGGATATAAGATTAACATTCAGAAGTCAGTCGCATTTCTGTATACCAGTAATGAAATATTAGAAAAGGAATACAAAAATACAAACCTTTTAAAATTGCACCTCACAAAATCAAATACCTCGGAATACACCTGACCAAGGAGGTAAAGGACCTATATGCCGAGAACTATAAAACTTTAATCAAAGAAATCAAAGAAGGTGTAAAGAAATGGAAAGATATTCCATGTTCCTGGATTGGAAAAATCAATATTGTAAAAATGGCCATAGTACCCAAAGCAATCTACAGATTCAATGCAATCCCCATCATATTACCCAGGACATTTTGCACAGAACTGGAACAAACAATCCAAACATTTATATAGAACCACAAAAGACCCAGAATTGCCAAAGCAATCCTGAGAAACAAAAACCAAGCAGGAGGCATAACTCTCCCAGACTTCGAGAAATACTACAAAGCCACAGTCATCAAAAAACAGTGTGGTACTGGTACCAAAACAGACAGACAGACCAATGGAACAGAATAGAGAACCCAGACATAAACCCTGACACCTAGGGTCAATTAATCTTTGACAAGGGAGGCAAGAACATAAAACGGGAAAAAGAAAGTGTATTCAGCAAGCATTGCTGGGAAACCTGGACACTTGCATGCAAAGCAATGAAACTAGAACACACCCTCACACCATGCACAAACATAAACTCCAAATGGCTGAAAGACTTAAATATACGACAGGACACCATCAAACTCCTAGAAGAAAACATAGGCAAAATACTCTCTGACATCAACATCATGAATATTTTCTCAGATCAGTCTCCCAAAGCAATAGAAATTAGAGCAAAAATAAACCCGTGGAACCTCATCAAACTGAAAAGCTTTTGCACAGCAAAAAAGAAACCAAAAAGAAAACAAAAAGACAACTTTCAGATGGGAGAAAATAGTTTCAAACGATGCAACGGACAAGGGCTTAATCTCTAGAATATATAAACAACTTATACAACCCAACAACAAAAAAGCCAATCAATCAATGGAAAATGGGCAAAAGACCTGAATAGACTGTTCTCCAAGGAAGATATACAGATGGCCAGCCATCACATGAAAAAATGCTCAACATCGCTGATTATAAGAGAAATGCAAATCAAAACTACCATGAGATACCACCTCACACCAGTCAGAATGGCCATCATTAATAAATCCACAAATAACAAGTGCTGGAGGGGCTGTGGAGAAAAGGGAACCCTCCTGCACTGTTGGTGGGAATGGAAACTGGTACAGCCACTATGGAGAACAGTTTGGAGATACCTTAGAAATCTATACATAGAACTACCATCATACCCCACAATCCCACTCTTGGGCATCTATCCAGACAAAACTCTACTTAAAAGAGACACGTGCACCCCCATGTTCATTGCAGCACTATTCACAATAGCTAGGACATGGAAACAACCGAAATGTCCATCAACACATGACTGGATTCAGAAGATGTGGTGTATATACACAATGGAATACTACTCAGCCATAAAAAGAATGACATAATGCCATTTGCAGCAACATGGATGGAACTAGAGACTCTCATACTGAGTGAAATGAGTCAGAAAGAGAAAGACAAATACCATATGATATCACTTATAACTGGAATCTAATATCCAGCACAAATGAACATCTCCTCAGAAAAGAAAATCATGGACTTGGAGAAAAGACTTGTGGCTGCCTGATGGGAGAGGGTGGGAGTGGGAGGGATTGGGAGCTTGGGCTTATCAGACACAACTTAGAATAGCTTTACAAGGAGATCCTGCTGAGTAGCATTGAGAACTATGTCTAGATACTCATGTTGCAACAGAAGAAAGGGTGGGGAAAAAATGTAATTGTAATATATACATGTAAGTATGACTTGATCCCCTTGCTGTACAGTGGGAAAACAAAATAAAATTAAATTAATAAAAAGATCTAACAGAAGATTTTTTGCTAAGGATGAAGAATGTTGTAAGGTCCATGAGAGGGTCAGAATGATTCCACAAACTGACGGAGCCCTCAAATCGCCTGGACAGGTCAGTCCTCTGAATCACACACACAGAGTCTGGCAGCACTTAGTAAATATCCAAAATAGGTTCACATATTCATTTGAGGATATTGTAGACCTTCTCCAAAAACGACAGAAAAGTGATCCCCCAAAACATTCATTTCATGGAGTGATGATGGTTGCACTCCAAGGACAAACAAAACCACTCGGAGATGCATCAAAATCCTGTTGCTCCCCAGTGACTAGTGCAAAAAACATCTTAAAATCAGCTCAGAAGAATATAGAGCAACTTCTGAGGGAAATCACATGTAGTCTGTGTAAAAATTCATTTCCAGGAAAGCCTGAAAATGCTTTCCCAAATAGGTGCTATGTGGAAGGAAAGAGGGCAGGAACAGAAGAAATATGAAAAAAAAAAAAAAAAAAAAAGAAGAAGAGCCAGGCAAAACATATAAAGCTGCACTAAATATGATAAGTTTACCTATTCTTTTTAGAAAAGATTTCATGTTGGCAACATAAAATTGGACCAAAAGAGTATATCAGAAAATGGAGATACCTAGACTATGAATCAGTTAATTTGAAAAAAACCTCATTGATGCTGTTTACTTTAAAAGTCTTGAAGGAGAAAATCAAGGACACATTTATGAATTATGTGAGGAAAATCAACTGAATAAAAAGCACACAAGTCAAATAAAAAGTCACCAGCTTGTACAAACATGTTTACAGCCTAAAAATTCACACCTTATAGGTAAAATCCAAAAGCTTCAGTGGAAACTTCAAATCCTGCTTGAACTACCTCAAGAAATGTAATGAGACTTTGCAGAAAATCAGTTGAGGAGGGGGTTAAACACTTGGGGAAGAAACTTCCCAAAGTGAGTAAAACATCAGCTATCCACATCACAAGTAGATAATACTCCTAGATGCAGACAGCAGAAGGCTTGGAGAAAGAATCAGAGAGAATCATTTCCTTCCATCATAGATGGATTATTAATCAAGAGGGGGATAAAAGCACAAGAAGTTTGGTTGGCAGCTCTGTAGACTGAGAGAAGCTTCAAGGAGCTAAGCAAAGAATATGGTCACAAGAGATAAAGATTGGTGGATGCAGTTTTAGATCCCAGCTTTTCCCAAGTGTCTTTCCCCCTGTTTCACATGCAGCCATGCGCAGAGGTGTGAGAGGATCAGAGAATCATCTGGACCATCAGGTCTCTGAAAAGGAGAGTTAAGCTGTGAAGACTCAGGCATTTGGGCCACCTGCAGATTTGACTGAGGTTTGTAGCAGGTGACTACTACAACCACAGCAGGACATCTGTTTTCTCTCTTTGAGAAGAATAATTTTGATTTGCCTTTTTAGTTTAACTGTTCTTATTTAATTAATGCTACATTTGTTCATTGCCTAAAACAATGTTTTCCAAATATAGATGGTTTAAATATAATTCTTATGAATACATTGTTCCCACTTCAATTTTATATCCTCTAGAGTCAGATGGTGTAAGTATTTTATTTTGATTGTTGCTCAGCTGTGACAAGCCATGAGGATATAGGTGTGATCCCTGGCCCCATTCAGTGGGTTAAGGATCCAGCACTGCCATAAGGTGTGGTGTAGGTCACAGACATGACTCAGATCCTGCATTGCTGTGGCTGTGGCAGGCAAGCTACAGCTGTGATTTGACTCCTAGCTTGGGAACTTCCAGATGCTGCAGATGCAACCCTAAAAAGCAAAAAAAAAAAAAAAAAGAGTCTAGTATACTAAACTAAACCATAATTGAGGGAGTTTTGACATGACTAGATAAAGATGTTTGAAATAATAAGGATCATTTCTATATGTTTTGAGTATTTATTAGAGATATATAAAAGTTACTCAATATTTATATCAATGAGTTCTAACAGTTTTTAAAACAATGCCAAAAACCCCTTCAAAAGTCTTAAATAAAAACATCCCGAAGTTCCCACCATGATGCAGTGGAAATGAATCTGACTAGGAACCATGAGGTTGTGGGTTTGATCCCTGGCCTTGCTCAGTGGGTTAAGGATCCAGCATTGCCGTGAGCTGTGGTGTAGTTTGCAGACACCACTTGGATCTGGCATTGCTGTGGCTGTGGTGTAGGCCAGTGGCTATAGCTCCAATTAGACCCCTAGCCTGGGAACCTCCGTATGCTGCAAGTGTGGCCCTAAAAAGAACAAAAAAGACAAAAAACCAAACAAACAAATGAATAAAAACACCCCCAGGTAACTTAGTATTATTTTCATTAGTTTAATCCTAAGATTTTTGGTAATTTTAGGGGAGTTGACATTTTTCAACCATATTTTTTTGCATATTTTCTTAATTTTACTTAAGATAGTCTTTTCTGTTTAAATATGTCTAAATTTAATGCAGTCAAAAAAATCTTCATTTTATGAAAAAAAAATTGCATGTGCTCTCCTGCAAGCAGGCAGCCATTACTGAACTGTCCCTTACAAAAGGTAACAGTCATTTTCTCCACACGAGCTGCTATACTGTGACATTCCATCTCCACCATAAGATATGATTGGCCAAGTATTTGTATTTGATCCAAACTAGACTAACTCAATGATCTTTCCCTAGAATTGGATTTGGGACCCAAATAAACCAAGTGGATTTGACAGTGGATCTATAATGACATTATATTCAGAGGCTATTTGGAGCCATCAATGGGCCAGATGAATAAGCAGATTCAAGCCTCTAGAGAGAAGTAAAATAGGGCAGATTGGCAGAGAAGTAAAAACAAGAGATCACGTAGCCCCAGAGAGGGAGCATAGCTGTGTTGACCCCTTGATAACTTTTTTCTGCCCTCAATTAAGGCTCCCCAAAAGCCTATGTATATTTTCTTGTCATGGGTCCCATAAGATTCATACAATTTATTATATTAAAGCTTTCTTTGTCTTCTTCTTATTATTATAATCATACAAATCTTGAATAAAGACCTGCCTGCCATTAAAATGTAACTTTAAAATGCCTTTTCAGGCAGCTATTATCCTGGGAAATATTTCTTAGTGCCATTGTAGGGGTTGAGGGGTATGGGTGGGGATCAGGGGTTTCCTCTGCTATTACGACAAGTTAGAGTTAAAAGTCTTCATTAGTGAGAGGAAATAAAGCCTCTATTACCACAATAAATTGTTCTGATTATCCTATTATAAAATCTTTATGTTTCCACTCAATACCTATGAAATAATCCTCTGCACTTAAATAGCTGCCACCTCCTGCCTACTTCTCAGTTGCATGCCAATAATTTGCAGTTTAATAGCTTATAAGAGGAGAGGACAAGTGACTTATACAGTGGATGCTGCAGTCCTTGACAGGGTGGCACCAGTTCCCCAGAGTTAGGACACCCCAATGAGATGTATTCCCCACCCTGAGGAGAAACAGACTTTTCTGACCTCCTCTCTTAATTTTCTTTAAAAAGTGAAAAGTAAAACTAAGATTGAGGTAGCAATAGAAAACAGTGTGTGCTTTGTCAGGAAGGAAGGAAATTTTCCTCTACCTTTCTAGGTTCTTCTGGCTAGTTTTAAGAATTACGTAAAACAGATTACCAGGAGAAAATCAAACAAGAAGTTCAATAACACATATAGATAGGAGAGAGCCAGAAAAACTGAGTAACTCATCAAATGCAGGAATAAATACAATTATTTAAAAGTGAATGAGCTTGGCCTCTTAGTACAAGATATAAATTGCCATTTTTCCAGTACAAATTGAGATTGCAAGCAATCCAGGAAGGTGGAGATAATGTTTAGCTAGTCCACCACCTAGTGGCCAAAGCTTGAACAGATGGCTCTATGAAACAACCAAGGTCGGCCTCCAAAACGGCCAAGTTGCAAAGGAAAAAAGAGGCTAAATTAATTATATCTTGATACCCAGAACAGAAATTCATGATTTTAATAAAAGTCTAAAACAATATAAGAAAATATGGAGTATTGTTTTTCTAGCAGCAAGCTGGACATATTTTTTTCTGCTATGCAAGGAAATTAATAATTTCTTTACCTTAAATGTCAATGGACTGAATGTTCCAATCAAAAGACATAGAGTGGTATTGGATAAAAAAGAAAGAGCCTAAAATATGCTGTCTATAAGAAACTCATCTTAGGGCAAGGGACACATATAAAATTGAAAGTGATGGGGTGGGAAAAGATATTTCATTCCAATGGAAAACACAGGAAAGCAGGAGTTGCAATACCCATATCAGACAAGATAGACTTTAATACAAAGGCCATAAAGAAACACAAAAGAAGGACGCTATTTCATGATAAAAGGATCCATTCGAGAAGATATTACAATCATCAACATATACGCCTTGATATAGAAGCACCAAAATACGTACAACAAAGGAGAAAATGAAGGGAATACATAATAAAAGGAGAAAATGAAGGGAATACAATAATAGTAGGAGACTTTAACACCTCACTCACATAAATGGACAGATCCTGTAGACAGAAAATCTATAAAGCAACAGAGATCCTAAATGACACAATAGAAAAGTTAGATTTAATTGACATTTTCAGGACATTACATGCAAAAAAAAAATCAGAATATATTCTTTGCAAGTGAACATGGAACATTCTCAAGGATTGACCACATACTGGGGCATAAAACTAACCTTAACAAATTTGATTATAGAAATTATTTCAAGTATCTTCTCTGACCACAATGGCATGAAATTAGAACTCAACCATAGGAAGATAAATGAGAAAAAACTGACCACATGGAGATTAAACAACATGCTAATAAAAAAAACAATATATCGGAGTTCCCGTCATGGTGCAGTGGTTAATGAATCCGACTAGGAAACATGAGGTTGTGGGTTTGATCCCGGCCTTGCTCAGTGGGTCGAGGATCCAGCGTTGCCATGAGCTGTGGTGTAGGTTGCAGACGCGGCTCGGATCCCGCATTGCTGCGGCTCTGGCGTAAGCCAGTGGCTGTGGCTCCAATTGGACCCCTAGCCTGGGAATCTCCATGTGCCGAGGGAGTGGCCCTAGAAAAAGCAAAAAGACAAAAAAAACAAAACAAACAAACAAACAAAACCAATGCATCAATGAGGAAATCAAAAGGGAAATTAAAAAATACCTCAAGACAAATGATAAAGAAAACACAACCATTCAAAATCTATAGGATGCTGCAAAAGCACTGCTTAGAGGGAAGTTCATAGCAATACAGGCCCTCCTCAAAAAAGAAGAAAAATCTTGAATTGACAACTTAACCCACCACCTAAATGAATTAGAAAAAGAAGAATAAACAAAACCTAAAGTCAGCATAGGGAAGGAAATCATAAAAATCAGAGAGGAAATCAATAAAATAGAGATTCAAAAAAACAATAGAAAAAAATCAATAAAACCAAGAGCTGGTTCTTTGAAAAGGTAAACAAAATTGACAAAGCTCTGGCCAGACTCACCAAAAAGAGGACAGAAAGAGCTCAAATAAATAAAGAAATAAAAAAGGAGAAATCCCAATGGATACTGCAGAAATAAAAAATTATATGAGAATACTATGAGCAATTACATGCCAACAAATTTGACAACGTAGAAGAAATGGACAACTTTCTAGAGACATACAGCCTGCCAAAACTGAATCAAAAAGAAATAGATCAATTGAACAGACCAATCACTAGAAATGAAATTGAGTACGTAATAAAAACACACCCTACAAACAAAAGACCAGGACCAGATGGCTTCAGGTGAAATTTACCAAACATACAAAGAAGAACTTATGCCCATCCCTTTAAACTTTCCCAAAAGGTTGAACAAGGAATGCTCCCAAAGACTTTCTATGAAGCCACCAAAACCAGATGAATATATTACCAAAAAAGAAAATTATAGGCCAATATCTTTGATAAATATAGACACAAAAATTTACCACAAAATTTTAGCCAACTGAATCCAAAAACATATAAAAAAGCTCATAGGACACGACCAAGTGGGATTCATCCTAAATTCACAAGGATAGTTCAATATATGCAAATCAATCGATGTCATACACCACATTAACAAAAGAAAATAAAAAACCACATGATCATCTCAATAGATGTGGAAAAAGCATTTAACAAAATCCAACATTCATTCATGATAAAAACTCTTACAAAAGTGGGTATAGAGAGAACATACTTTAACATAATAAAAGCCATTTATGACCAACTCACAGCCAATATAATACTCAACAGAGAAAAGCTGAAAGACTTCCCACTAAAATCTGGAACAAGACAAGGATGCCCATTCTCACCACTTTTATTCTATATAGTATTGGAAGTCCTAGCCACAGCAATCTGACAAACAAATGAAAAAAAGTATCCAAATTGGAAAAGAAGAAGTAAAATCATCACTCTATGCAGATTACATGATACTATATATAGAAAACCCTAAGGACTCCACACAATATCTACTCAAACTGATCAACAAATTCAGAAAAGTAGCAGGATATAAGGTTAGCATTCAGAAATCAGTTGCATTTCTGTATAGTAACAATGAAATACGAGAATAGGAATATAAAAATACAATATCTTGTAAAATCACACCCCCAAAAATAAAATATCTAGAAATAAACCTAAGGAGCTGAAAGAGCTATGTGCTGAGAACTATAAATATTAATCAAGGAAATTAAAGAAGATTCAAAGAAATGGAAAGATATTCCATGCTCCTGGGTTGGAAAAATTAACATTGTAAAAATGGCCACACTACCCAAAACAATCTACAGATTCAATACTATCCCTATCAAATTACCCACGACATTTTTCACAGAACTAAAACAAACAATCCAAAAATTTATATGGAACCACAAAAGACCAGAATTGCCAAAGCAATCCTGAGGAACAAAAACCAAGCAGGAGACTCTCCCAGACTTCATACAATATTACAAAGCTACAGTAATCAAGACAGTGTGGTACTGATACAAAAGCAGACCTACAGACCAATGGAATAGAATAGAGAACCCAGAAATAAACCCAGACACCTATGTTCAATTAATCTTCAAAAAAAGAGGCAAGAATATAAAACAGGAAAAAGACCATCTCTTTAGCAAGTGGTGCAGGGAAAACTGGACAGCTGCATGTAAATCAATGAAACCAGAACATATCCTCACACCACGCACAAAATAAACCTCAAAATAGCTTAAAACTTAAGACAAGACACCCTAAAACTCCAGAAGAGAACATAGGCAAAACATTCTCTGACATCATATGCAAATGTTTTCTTCCCCCCTTTTTTTTTTTTTTTGATTTTTGATTTTTGCCTTTTCTAGGGCTGCTCCCATGGCATATGGAGGTTCCCAGGCTGGGGGTCCAATTGGAGCTGTAGCTGCCAGCCTATGCCAGAGCCACAGCAACTTGGGATCTGAGCCACATCTGTGACCTACACCACAGCTCACAGCAACGCCAGATCCTTAACCCACTGAGCAAGGCCAGGGATCGAACCTGCAACCTCATGGTTCCTAGTCAGATTTGTTAACCACCACACCATGATGGGAACTCTGCAAATTTTTTCTTAAGTCAGTCTCCCAAGGCAATAGAAATAAAAATATAAATAAACCAATGGGACCTAATCAAACCAAGTTTTGCACACCAAAGGAAACCACAAAAAACAAACAAACAAAAAACCAAAAAGACAATGTACAAAATGGGAGAAAATAGTTTCAAATGATGCAACCAACAAGGGCTTAACTTTGAAAATATACAAACAACTTATGCAATTCAACAGTAAAAAAGGAAACAACCAATTGAAAAATGGGCAGAAGACCTGGAAAGACATTTCCCTAAAGAAGACAATATAGATGGCCAATAGGCACATGATAAAATGCTCAACATCCCTAATTATTAGAGAAATGCCAAAACTCCAATGAGGTACCATCTCACACCAGCTAGAATGGCCATCATTAGCAAGTCAAATTACAAATGCTGGAAAGGGTGTGGAGAAAAGGGTACCCCCCTTCACTCTTGGTGAGAATGGTAAATTGGTACCTCAGCAAACTAAATAAAGAACTATGACATGACCAGTATTTCTATTCCTGTGCATATATTTGGATATAACTTTCATTGAAAAAGACACATGCACCCATATGTTCACTGCAGGCACTATTCACTATAGCCAAGACATGGAAACAACCTAAATGTCCATTGACAGATAATTGGATTCAGAAGATGTGGTATATAAACACAATGGAATACCACTCAGCCATAAAAAAAGAACAAAATAATGCCATTTGCAGCAACATGGAAGAACTAGAGACACTCATACTAAGTGAAGTAAGTCAGAAAGAAAAAGACAAATACCATATGATATCACTTATATCTGGAATCTAATAAACAGCACAAACAAATCTTTCTACAGAAAGAGCAGACTTGTGGACTTGGAAAACAGACTTGTGGTTGCCAAGGGGGTCATGGATAGACTGGGAGTTTGGGGTTAGTAGATGCAAACTATTGCATTTTGAGTGTATAAGCAATGAGATCTGCTGTATAGCACAGGGAACTATATCTAGTTACATGTGATGGAACATGATGGAAGATAATGTGAGAAAGAGAATGTGTGTGTGTGAATGACTGGGTCACTTTGCTGTACAGCAGAAATTTACAGAACACTGTAAATCAACCATGACAGAAAAATTAAAAACATTAAAGTAAATAAATAATTTCTTATGTTGAACTTAGACTCTGTAATAGGCCAGGCATTAAAAAAATTGTATTATTGGTGCAAATATCATTCACTTACTCTCTTTAATGAAGACAATTTCACAAGGAAAAACTGAAACAAAATTATGAAATCTCAAATGGCTTACTTGAGTCATTTCGGTACTCAGAAGAGAAAAGGCAAAGACTTGCCCAACAGAAGAAAGAAATCTTGCTTGTGGAAATACTGGAAAATGATGAATTTCCCTAGGCATACTAAAATTGGCTTAAGAAGAATGTAGTGTAAACTGTTTTAAAAATTCACCATAATAAAATTCAACAATACCACTTATAATTTGGTCAATTATTTTAGATGCATGATTCAACTTATAAAGTTTGTTCTAGCTTATGAAAACCAACTACTAGTTAAAGGTATCGACCCTTCTGCCAGGATTAGATAGTCTAATGAAGTCATCAGCAGGGAACTGGGGAAATGGTGCTTTAATGGTCCCAAGAAGGATGGTTAGCGTCAAGTCTTAGAATCGCAGATTTGGAAGGAAACTTTAAAGATTATCTTGTCTGACAAATCAGTTGAAGCTTGAATTCCTTCTTGAACATCAACAATGAATACCCAACCTTGTTTAAAACCTGAGAGTGATGGGGAGTTCAAGGCTATGTTGGAAAGTTCTTTCCATTCTTGGACCAAGTTGGAAAATCCTTTCTTGAACAGACAAAATCTTGCAACCTCTTACCCCAACTCATCCTATCGGTTACCCATACAAAAAACAAGTCTCCTCCATCTGCATATGACAATTTTTATGTATTTAAAGATATCTACTATCTCTCCCGACGCACTTTTTTTCTCCATATGAAGCATTCCCAGTGCTTTATATCTCACTGTTTTTCACTTTTTCACCATTAAGACCTCCTTTCCCTGAACAATATTTACATATTCCATTATCCCCTTTAAATATGTTGCCATGAATTACAGCTAAATTTTTAAAGCTTGGTGGCCAACAAAGATAGATATAAGCATCAAAACCAATGTTTCTCAAAGTATGTTCCCCCAAAACACAGGTTCTGGGATATGCCTCATGAAAAAAGCTTCTGTAGCCAAATCAATTTGAGAAATATTACATCCTTTATCCTTATCCACTTTCCCCTGAAGATTCACTATTTATAGTAGTACATTATTGATACTGAGGAGTTTGTTAGCATGGTTGGAAAGTGATCCTGTGGCCTGATAATTTTGTCTAGCTTTGTTTTACCCATTATTTCTAAAATTATTAGGCCATAGAACCACCTTCGAGACATCTTTCTCCATAAGATAACTATTACTATTCCATTAATATTTTGGGACTTTATGACATTTCTTTAAAAATACAGGACTTAATCCATGGAGCCTATGACTACTTTTTGGTATTTAACCATGCGACACTATAGACTCATATTGAGCTTTACTGTCTACCTAAATTTTTCAGTTTCTCACACTACTGTTAAGTCATACATCTTCTCATCATTTTTTTCCACTGGAGTGTTATATCCAGCTGCTGGACTTTTCCTCAACCCCTACTGAGGTGTATGGTGCTAGAGTCAGTATACCTTTTCAACCTTAATAGTCTTTGGATCCAGAGTCTACTGCGCCTACCAGTTTTGTGGCATCTTGAAATTGATGAGCCTGCTTCCTTTCACCCAGAGCAGCCAGTCATCAGAGATTTTTCCCATGCCTTATTTCATCTTTACAACCTCGTTATTATATGACTGTACCTCGAAAGTGATGGTGATTGAGAGTCAGGCAATATTAATCCCATTTATAGAAAAAAAATCAGATGGCTAAGCTAGTCTTCAAAGATGGACCTTAATGAGCCTTGCCTCCCAGTATTCATGCCTTTGAACAGTACCCTTATACACTGAGCCTGGGCTGGACCTTTGACTCATTTGGATCAACAGAATGTGGCAGAAATGATGCTGTGCTTCCATGCCTACACCCTAAGGAAGTCCAGAAACTTCTGATTTTGTGCTTTGGGGAGCTCTAAGACACAGTTTAAGAAGTCTGGATGAAGAAACCTATTAAAGAGACCATTTGGAATAACCACATGGAGAAGGCATATAGAGATGAAGACGTCCTAAGTTTACACAGAGAAAGTAAGAGAGACTTAGCTTTCCCAGCGTCCCAACTGAGCCTTCCAGTCACCTCTGCAACAGGTCCTAAGTGTAAGCAAACCCCCTTGATAGTCTAGCCCAGGTGACCCTCCAGGTGATTGCAGCCCCAGATGCCATATCACATGGGATAGGAGAACTCCCCAGCTGAGTCTCATTAAACCACAGAATCATGAGAAAATAAAATGGTGGTTGTTTTAAACTACTCTGCTTTTTTTACAGTCTAATAGGTAACTCAAATAAGTAGAGCAGTATTATAGTGTTGTGGCAGTTAAAAATTTATTGCATGTCAACCTCATCCTTGGTTGCCTGATCTTGGAAAATGCCCTTTAAACATTCTTCCTTTTGGCAGCTGGTGCAATATTAAGCTTCATCAGTAGAAGACACTGTGGAGAGACATTCCAAGAGGAAGTGTTCCTGCCCTCTTCACTAGGCTCCCAGAGAACGATTTCCTTCTGTGCTTTCCCCATTGCTGGATGCCCACGAGGCATAGCTTTTCCCAGAGTTGGGCACCAATTATTTCCTCTAGCTCTCGATTCAGGCTTTGGCGATGTGGCTGGGTCCTAGAGAGTGTAGACCCACATCCCAGCCTGGGCTGCTTCCCACACGCTTTCCTCAGCCACACAGTTTTGTGTGTGTGTGTGTGTGTGTGTGTATACACTGTGAATATTTGCTTATTTCAAGAAGGGAAGATTGGAGGACAGACAAGTTGGTTATTGAATTTTACTTTATATGCTTCTTTATCGTTTGAACTGCTGGTTGGCAGCAGTAAACACTCTGATTTGGGCTTCAAATTGATCCAAAATTTCGATGCCTCTCTTTGACTTTTCATTGACACATGTTTCTGTGTATTTTTTCTTTTTTCTTTTTGTCTTTTTAGGACCACATTCACATCATATGGAAATTCCCAGGCTAGGGGTCAAATCAGAACTGTAGCTGCCAGCCTACACCACAGCCACAGCAATGTGGGGTTCCAGATATGTTTGCGACCTACACCACAGCTCACCGCAGCACCAGACCCTTGACCCACTGAGTGAGGCCAGGGATCAAACCTCATGGATACCAGTTGGGTTTGTTACCACTGAGCCACAACAAGGACTCTGATCTTTGTTTTTATGATTACATGTAGGCTTTTTATTAGAAATCATACACAAATCCTATTACTAAATCATGGATATATACACAATCCTCCATAAATACTAATTTAACAGAGAATGAGAGTGGCACTTCTCAATGTGTCTGATACTATTTTCCCTGGAAGTGAGGAACAGTTAGAATAGCTGGAACCAATGGTCTTTTGACCAAGCTAAGCAGGCCACAGTTAAAAATCTTAATATTTCAATTGTCTAAGTTGAGTATTATTTATTATTGCCCTTTGGGTTGAATTATTCACCTGATTAAGAATGTGACTAAATGGAGTTCCTGTCGTGGCTCAGCAGTTAATGAACCCAACTAGAAACCATGAGGTTGCAGGTTCGATCCCTGGCCTTGCTCAGTGGATTAGGGATCCGGCGTTGCCGTGAGCTGTGGTGTAGATTGCAGACGCGGCTCGGATCCCACGTTGCTGTGGCTCTAGCTTAGGCCAGCAGCTATGGCTCCGACTTGACCCCTAGCCTGGGAACCTCCATATGCCACAGGAGCAGCCCAAGAAATGGCAAAAATCAAAAAAAAAAAGAAAAAGAAAAAAGAAAAAAATGTGACTAATATCCTCCTGTCGAAGAAACTGGCTTAGTCAAAATACTAAATAGTGATGTGAATGAATGAAAGAGATTTGGAAAATATGTTGTGGGCAAAAATGCAGATCATAGCACATCTGATGTTTTATTCAATTGGGATATAACCCAATGCTCAACCTGAAAAGTGAATCAAGCACATTAAATTGATTTATCTCTTCAAATTTTAAAGTGTATGAATAGCTTTGCACCCATCTCAAGTGTCATTAACAGTGTCACTCAGCCCAATTATAAAAATTTCACAGGCATCTTTCTGTGGCAATAAACGAAAACAATGTCAAATATTTTGCTTTCCTAAAATTACTGTACCTTCAGGACAGTAAAAATGTTTTCACATTTGCTACTTCATAATTTTTTTTCTGTCCAGCAAGAGAAGAGTTTTATATATATATATATATATATATATATAGTCAGCTCTTCACATCTGAGGACATAGAAGCTTGGGGATATAGAGGGCCAACTGTACTAGCCATTTTATTTAAGGGTCTTGAACATCATTAAGTTTTGGTATCTCTGGGGGTCCTGGAGCCAATCCCTTGGAGAGCTGAAGGACAACTATATGCTATTTATTTACTGTAATAGAAATTGCTTATTACATTTCAAGGACTGATAATGTTGGAAAGAATTTGTCTTTAAGGGAAAAAAAAGAAAATGGACCTGATCTGTGTTTTAAGACTATGAGGACATATCTGAGTTTGCTTGGATATGTAGAAATTTATAATTTATGGGTCAAAAATTAGGCTATGACATTTATATTGATCAGGATTTTTGTTGTAAGCAACAGAAATAGAACTGGAGTAATTTAAGGACAGCTGTTCAAAAATTCATCATGGAGGCTAAAGAATCAGGCAGGCATCATTTAGAACTTCTTTTGCTATGTCCCATAGATTTCAGATAGTTGCATTTTCATTTTCATTGGTCTGTACGTATTTTTTTTTATTTCCTCTTTGATTTCTTCAGTGATTCATTAGTTGTTTAGTAGTATATTGTTTAGCTTCCACAAGTTTGTGTTTTTCTGCAGTTGTTTTCTTGTAGTTGTTTCTAATCTTACTGTGTTGTGGTCAGAAAAGATTATTAATATGATTTTAAATTTCTTAAAATTATTGAGGTTTGATTTATGGCCTAGCATATGATTTGCCCTGGAGAATGTTCCATGTGCACTTGAAAAGAATGTGTATTCTGCTGCTTTCATAGAGAATGCTCTATAAATATCAATGAAGTCCGTCTAATGTGTCATTTAAGTCCTGCGTTTCCTTACTGATTTTCTGTCTGGATGATCTATCCATTGATATAAGTGGGTGTTAAATTCCCCTACTATTATTGTGTACCTGTCAATTTCTTTTTTTTGTCTTAATATTTGCCTTATATCTTGAGGTGCACCTATGTTGAGTGCATATATATTTACAATTGTTTTATCTTCTTTTTTGGATTTATCTCTGGATCATTATGTAGTGTCCTTCTCTGAAATTTATACTGGTGTGAGCTTACCTCAGGAAACAATAAAAATCTCAAATAACAACCTAACACCACACTAAAGCAACTAGAGAAAGAACAAACAAAACCCAAAGTTAGCAGAAGGAAAGAAATCATAAAGGAAATAGAGACGATAGAAAAGCTCAATGAAACTAAAACCTGGTTCTTTGAAAAGATAAACGAAATTGACAAAACTTCATCTAAACTCATCAAGAAACAAAGGGAGAGGGATGGATTAAAGACCTAAATATAAGACCGGATACTATAAAACTCTTGGAAGCATAGGCCAAACACTCTCCGACATAAACTACAGCAACATATTTTCAGATCCACCTCTTAGAGTAATGAAGATAAAAACAAAAATAAACAAAATTTTCTGCACAGCAAAGGAAACCATAAACAAAACGAAAAGACAACCCACAAAGGCAAGATGGGATTAAGATGGTGGAATAGAAGGACTGGACCTGAACTTCTCTCCTAAAAACAACAAAATTCACAACTAAAGACTGAGCACTCTTCACCCAAATGGACCAGAAACCTTAAAAAAGATACCCTACTCCAGAAGAAAAGAGGAGGCCACAACAAGAGGTAGGAGGGGCAATTTCACAATATAAACAACCCCATACCTCCTGGGTGTGAAGCTCCACAGACTGGAAACTAACTGGTTCACAGAGACTCACCTACAGGAGTGAGAGTTCTGAGCCACACATCAAACTCTCATGTGTGGGGATCTGGCACAGGGAGAAAGAGACCCAGAGCATCTGGCATTGAAGACCAGTGGGGCTTGTGCGCAAGAGCTCCACGGGACTGGGGGAAATGGAGACCCCATTCTTAAAAGGTGCACACAGACTTTCACGTGCACTGAGTCCCAGGGCAAAGCAAAGTCTCCAAGGGAATCGGGGTCAAACCTGACCACAGTTCTTGGAGGACATCCTGGGAAAAGAGGGGTGAACGTGGCTTGTTGTGAGGGAAGGACATTGGAAGTGAAGCTCTCGGGAATATTCAGCAGCTGCCTTTCTCTGGAGGTGGCCATTTTGGGAAAATCTGGCTTCACCCATCAGCCAGCTGCTGAGAAGCCCCAGGGCAAACAACAACCCAAGTGGGATCACAGCCCCACCCCTCAGTAAACAGGCTACCTAAATACCCCTCAGGCACACAGCTGCCTCTAATCCCATCCAGAGACTAAGCCCCACCCACCAGAGGGATTAGAATCGGCTCCTCCTACCAGGGGGCAGGCATCATCCCCTCCCATCAGCCTCCATACTGACTTCAGCCACAGGGGGGCAGACATCAGAAGTAAGAGAGGCTATAACTCTATTATCTGTAGGAAGGTCACCACACCAAAAACCTATAAAAATGAAAAGACAGAGGACTATAACTCAGATGAGGGAGAAAGGAAAAACCCCAGAAAAACGGCTAAGCCATGAGGAGATTCTCAGCCTCCAGGAAAAAGACTTTAGAATGTTGATGCTGAAGATGATGCAAGACATTGGAAATAAACTGGAGGCAAAGAGGGATAACTTACAGGAAACACTGACCAAAGAGATACAAGATATAAACTTAAACAAGAAGAGATGCAAAATATGATAACTGAAATAAAAAATTCACTAGAAGCAGCTAACAGCAGAATACAGGAGGCAGAAGAACGAATGAGCAAGGTGGAGGACAGATTAGTAGAAATTATGGATGCAGAACAGAAAAGAGAAAAAAGATTGAAAACAAATGAAGAGAGTCTCAGAGAACTCTGGGACAATGTGAAACGCACCAACATCTGTATTATAGGGGTGCCAGAAGGAGAAGAGAGAGAGAAGGGGACAGAAAAAATATTCCAAGAGATAATAGCTGAAAACTTCCCTAACATGGGGAAAGAATCACTCACTCAAATCCAGGAAGCACAACGAGGACCATATAAAATAAACCCAAGGAGGAATACACCAAGACACATATTAATCAAACTGACCAAAATTAAAGACAAAGAGAAAATCTTGAAGGCAGCTAGGGAAAAGAAACAAATAACATACAATGGAACCCTGATAAGGCTATTGGCAAATTTTTCAACAGAAACTCTGCAGGCCAGAAGGGAGTGGCATGATATACTCAACATAATGAAAGGAAAAATCTCCAACCAAGATCACTCTACCCAGCAAGGCTCTCGTTCAGATTTGAAGGAGAAATCAAAAGCTTCACAGATAAGCAAAAGCTTAGAGAATTTGGCAACACTAAACGAGCCTTACAACAAATACTAAAGGAACTTCTATAGGCAGAAAACAAGAGAAGAAGGAAAGGGAAAAGAGCAGCAAAAACGAATCCAAAGCAATTAATAAAATGGCAATAAGAACATACATATCAATAATTACCTTAAATGTTAATAGACTAAACACCCCAACCAAAAGACATAGACTGGCTGAATGGATAAAAAAACAAGACCCATATATATGCTGTCTTCAAGAGACCCACTTCACTTCTAGGGACACATACAAATTGAAAGTGAGAGGATGGAAGAAAATATTTCACACAAACAGGGATCAAAAGAAAGCTGGAGTAGCAATACTCATAACAGACAAAATAGACTTTAAAATGAAGAATATTTTAAGGGACAAGGAAGGTCACTACCTAATGGTCAAAGGATCAAGCCAAGAAGAAGAGAGAACAATTTTAAATATCTACACACCCAACATAGGTTCACCACAATATATAAGGCAACTGCTAACAACCTTAAAAGGACAAATCAACAATAACACAAGTATAGACTTTAACACCCCACTTACAGGAATGGACAGATCATCCAGACAGAAAATCAATAAGGAAACACAGGTCTTGAATGAAGCATGAGACCAGATGGACTTAATAGATATTTATAGGACATTCCATCCAAAAGCAACAGAATACCCATTCTTCTCAAGTGCACATGGAACATTCTCTAAGATTGATCACATCCTGGGCTACAAATCCAACCTTGGAAACTTTAAGAAAATTGAAATCATATCAAGCATCTTTTCCAACCACAATGCTATATGACTGGAAATCAGCAAGAAAAAAACTGCAAAAAACACAAACACATGGTGACTAAACAACATGCTAATAAACAACCAATTGATCACTGAAAAAATCAGAGGAAATTAAAAAATACCTAGAAGCAAATGACAACAAAGATACAACACTCCAAGACCTATGGGATGCAGCAAAATTTGTTCTAAGAGGAAAGTTTATAGTAATACAAGCTCACCTCAGGAAACAAGAAAAAGCTCAAATGAAGAACCTAACTTTACATCTAAAGCTGCTAGAGAGAGAACAGACAAGACCTAAAGTTAGTAGAAGGAAAGAAATCATAAAGATCAGAGCAGAAATTAATGAAATAGAAATGAAGAAAACCATAGAAAAGATCAATGAAACAAAAAGCTGGTTCTTTGAAAAGATCAACAAAATTAATAAACCCTTAGCCAGACTTATCAAGCAAAAAAGAGAGAGGACTCAAATCAATAAAATTAGAAATGAAAAAGAAGTAACAACGGACATCACAGAAATACAAAGGATCATAAGAGACTACTATATGCAACTATATGCCAATAAAACGGAAAACCTAGAAGAAATGGACAAATTCTTAGAAAAGTACCATCTTCCAAGATTAAACCAAGATGAAATAGAAAAGATGAATGGACCCATCACAAGAACTAAAATTGAAACTGTGATTTAAAAACTTGCAACAAACAAAAGTCCAGGACCAGATGGCTTCACAGCCCAATTCTATCAAACATTTAGAGAAGAGCTAACACCTCTCCTTCTGAAACTATTTCAAAAAATTACAGAGGAAGGGACACTCCCAAACTCATTCTATAAGGCCACCATCACCCTGATACCAAAACCAGACAAAGATACCACAAAAAAAGAAAACCACAGGCCTATTTCACTGATGAACATCGATGCAAAAATCCTCAACAAAATACTAGCAAACTACATCCAACAATACATTCAAAGGATTGTACATCATGATCAAGTGGAATTTATCCCAGGGGTGCAAACATTCTTCAATATCCGCAAATCCATCAGTGTGATACACCACATTAACAAACTGAAGAATAAAAACCATATGATCCTCTCAATAGACGCGGAAAAAGCCTTTGACAACATCCAACACCCATTTCTGATAAAAACCCTTCAGAAAGTGGGCATAACAGGAACCTACCTCAAATGATAAAGGCCGTATATGACAAACCCACAGCAAACATCATTCTCAATGGTGAAAAGCTGAAAGAATTCCTGCTGAGATCACAAACAAGACAAGGATGTCTGCTCTCGCCACTACTCTTCAACATAGTTTTAGAACTCCTAGCCATGACAATCAGAGAAGTAAAAGAAATAAAAGGAATCCAAATTGGAAAGGAAGAAGTAAAACTATCACTATTTGCAGATGAAATGATACTATGCCTAGAGAATCCTAAAGACTCTACCAGAAAACTGTTAGAGCTCATCCACAAATTTGGCAAAGTCGCAGGATACAAAATCAATACACAGAAATCGACAGCATTTCTATATACTAACAATGAAAAAGCAGAAAAGGAAATTACGGAAGCAATCCTGTTTACCATCACATCCAAAAGAAAAAAAGACCTAGGAGTAAACCTACCTAAAGAGACAAAAGACCTATACTCGGAAACTACAAGCCACTGATGAAAGAAATCAAAGATGACACAAAGAGATGGAAAGATATACCATGCTTGTGGATTGGAAGAGTTAATATTATCAAAATGACTATACTACCTAAGGCAATCTACAGATTCAATGCAATCCCTATCAAAGTACCAAGGACATATTTCACAGAACTCGAACAAAATATTTTAAAGTTTGTTTGGAAGCACAAAAGACCCAGAATAGCCAAAGACATCCTGAAAAAGAAAAATGGAGCTGGAGGAATCAGGCCCCCTGACTTCAGACTACACTACAAAGCAACAATCATCAAAACCGCATGGTACTGGCACAAAGACAGAAATAGAGATCAGTGGAACAGGATAGAAAGCCCAGAATTAAACCCACGCACCTACAGCCAACTCTATGACAGAGGAGGCAAGAATATACAATGGAGAAAGGACAGCTTGTTCAATAAGTGGTGCTGGGAAAACTGGACAGCCACATGGAAATGAATGAAATTAGAACCCTCCCTAACACCATACACAAAAATAGACTCCAAATGGATTAAAGACCTAGATATAAGACCAGATAATATAAAACGCCTAGAGGAAAACATAGGCCAAACACTCTCTGACATAAAAGACAGCAACATCTTCTCAGATCCACCTCAGAGTATTGACAATAAAAAGAAAAATAAACAAATGGGACCTAATCAAACTTCCAAGTTTATGCACAGCAAAGGAAATCCTAAACAAGACAAAAAGACAACCCACAGAATGGGAGAAAATCTTTGTAAGTAATCGAGTGACAAGGGATTAATCTCCAAAATTTATAAACACCTTCTGCAGCTCCATACCAAAAAAACAAACAACCCCATCAAAAAAATGGGCAGAAGATCTAAACAGACAATTCTCCAAAGAAGACATACAGATGGCCAAAAAACACATGAAAAGATGTACAGCGTCACTCATTATTAGAGAAATGCACATCAAAACCACTGTGAGGTACCACCTTACACCAGCCAGAATGGCCATCATCCAAAAGTCTACAAACAAGAAGTGCTGGAGAGGGTGTGGAGAAAAAGGAAGCCTAGTACACTGTTGGTGGGATTGTAAATTGGTGCAACCACTGTGGAAAGCATTATGGAGATGCCTCAGAAAACTAAACATAGAATTCCCATTTGATCCAGCAATCCCACTCCTGGGCATCTACCCAGAGAAAACCACGACTCTCAAAGACACATGTACTTCAATGTTCACTGCAGCACTATTTACAATAGCCAAGACATGGAAACAACCTAAATGTCCATCGACAGAGGAGTGGATCCAGAAGATGTGGTATATATACACGATGGAATATTACTCAACCATTAAAAAGAACAAAATACCAGCATTTTTTGCAACATGGATGGACCTAAAAACTATCATGCTAAGTGGAGTCAGCCGTAGAGTGAGACACCAACATCAAATGCTTTCACTGACATGTGGAGTCTGAAAAAAGGACAGACTGAGCTTCTTTGCAGAACAGATGCTGACTCACAGACATTGAAAAACTTATGGTCTCTGGAGGAGACAGTTTTGGGGGTGGGGGGATGTGCTTGGGCTGTGGGCTGGAAATCCTGTGAAATCAGATTTTATGATCATTATACAACTACACATGTGATAAATTCATTTGAGTAATTTAAATAAATAAATAAATACATTTAAAATTTCAAATAATAATAATAATGTGTATGGAGCTACAAGATTAGGTCACGGAGATCTTGGTGGGCTATAAAAGGAAAAGGAACTAAAGTTTTGACTTCTATCATAGTCTCTCATGTTTCATTCATGGCGACTGTGACAGACATTGAATATAAGTTGAGACTTATACAGACCTTGAATATAAGTTGAACCTGACCTACATATACATGGTTTGATTTACAGCGAGATCCCTCCATAAAAGTTCACGCATTTGCTGGGCGTGCTCCACTATCTTCCATCCCTATGCTTGCAGAGTCCTTTGATGCCTTGTGCTCAGAGTGCGGTCCCAGGATCAGCAACAGCAACATCACCTGGGAACCTCCTGAATATGCAGAATCTCAGGTACTCCTACCCCAGATCTGCTGAATCAGATTCTGCAGTTTATCCTCAGATCTTTGAAGTTAGAAGCAAACGCATGTTTCCAATACAAAGAAGTCTATAAAAGGAAGTTTCTGTTAGGAGAGTGGTTTCTGGCAGTACTTTGTTCATTTCTGAGGGCTTTTCACATAGCAAACTCTTGGTATATGTTGACTTAAAGTGGTTTATAAAACTAGATAAAGATAGGAGGAACAGTGATGTAGCAGGAGACGATAAGATGAGATGTCAGGATGGGGGTCTTGGAGGAGTTATAAAGCAGAAGGAAGACACTAAAAATAGTTTTGGAAATAAGCATGATCCACTCTTCTCATTTGTCTTGAGCTCATCAGGGTCTCCACTCAGTATTACTGCTTATGACTGGCTGTCCTATAGATGCTACCAGGTAAGGTCACTTTGCTGGCTTGTTAGGATCTGAAATGATGAATAGCCACTACTTGGCAAGGCTAGGACCTCTGCTCTCAGGTATCTCACCTGTATCCAGAAGCATGTCATGTCTTATCCTGTCTTCTGCTGCATAACAAATTGGCTAAAAGTTGAATGGCCTAAAACAATACAAAATATTTATTATTTCACATACTTTCTATGGATGAGGAATCCAAAAGCAGCTTAGGTGAGTGATGTTGGTTCAAGGTCTCTTCAAAATGTCAGCATGGGCTGTCATCATCTTGACTGGTGTTATAGGATCTGCTTCCAAGGTCTTCAATCACACAGTTGTTGGCAGGAGGCATCAGTTCCTCACCATGTGGACAGCTCCATAAGCTACTTGAGTATCTTCATGATAGCTGGTTTCCCTCACAACTACGGATCCAAGAGAAAGCAAGGCAGAAGCCACAATGTCTTCTATGACCTACTTTCAGAAGTCACACTCCATCATTTCCACAATATCCTATTGGTTACCCATGTCAGCCCTATTTGATGTGTGAGGAGATTATACAAGAGCATGAATAAAGAGGTATGACCATTGAAGGTCATCTTGGGGACCTGTGACCACATATTTTTAGACTCTGCTGTTTCACCTTTGACATTAAGACAAATTTTAAACACACGTCTACCACATGTTGAACAAATCTGGGTCATGGCACAATCAAAACACAACTTTATTGAACTCTCCTGTATTACTGCAAGATTATTCCAAGGAAGGATCTTCCCTAGTCCCTGACAGGACCATGCCTTTAGAGATCACTCTTCTTTTTTTTTTTGCAGCCTTTTTAGGGCTGCACCCACAGCATATGGAGGTTCCCAGGCCAGGGGTCTAATTGGAGCTGTAAGTTGCTAGCCTACGTCAGAGGCACAGCAATACCAGATCTGAGCCATGTCTGCGACCTACACCACAGCTCACGGCAACTCTAAATCCTTAACCCACTGAGTGAGGCCAGGGATCAAACCGGCAACCTACTTGTTCCTACTTGGATTCGTTTCTACTGCGCCACGATGGGAACTCCTAGACCTCACCCTTAAGCAACACTCAGATCTACTGTCATTCAGGGAGCCAAATCTACTCTTCATTCAGAAATTGGAATATCTACTCCTAAGTATAAATTCAAACACTGAATTTGTTTTAACTTTGAGGTATTATATGAAACATGAGTGGATAAAAATTTTATCAATTCTCAGGCCTATGCAAATGGAAAACCACATGCAAAAAAACCAAAGTTAACCCCTTAACAAACCATATAAAAATTAACTCAAATTGGATCCTAGACTGAAGTGAAGAGTGCTAAAACTATAAATTGTTCTCTTGCAAGATTGTTTTGGCTGTTCTGGGTCCCTCGAATTCCCAAATTAATTTTAGGATCAGTTCATCAATTTCTGCAAAAAAAGGCAGCTAGAATTTTGATAGCAACTGTGCTGAATCTGTAGATCAGTTTGGAAAGTATTGTCATCTTAAGTCTTCTAAGAACATGGGATATGTCTACATTTATTTCCAATTATTGAGATCTTTAATTTCTTTCAACAATGTTTTATAGTTTTCAGTGTACAAGTCTGGTACTCTTTAGTTAAATTTAGTTAAATTTATCCCTATATGTTTATTATTTTTGGTGCTATTGTAAATGAAATTATTTTCCTAATTTCTTTTTCAGATTATTCATTGTTAATATACAGAAATATAACTGCATTTTACATATCAATCTTGTATCCTGCAATCTTGCTGAACTTGTTGATCAGTTCTATTAGTTGTGTGTATATGCGTCTATTCCTTAGGATTTTTTATATAAAAGATTATGTCTTTTGCAAATTGAGGTAGCATTACTTTTTCCTTTTCAAACTGAATGCTTTTTATTTACTTTTCTTGCATAAATGCCCTGGTTAGACCTGCAAGTACAAGGTTAAAAAAGGGCTAAGAGAGGACAGCATTGTCATGTTCTTGACCTTAAAAGCAAAACATTCATTCTTTCCCTACTGAGTGTGGTTAACTTTAAGAATTTCATAGATGCCTTTTATCAGGTTTAAGAAGTTACCTTCTGGGAGTTCCCGTCATGGCACAGTGGTTGGCGGATCTGGCTGGGAGCCATGAGGTTGCGGGTTCGATCACTGGCCTTGCTCAGTGGGTTAACGATCCAGCGTTGCCGTGAGCTGTGGTGTAGGTTGCAGGCGCGGCTCGGATCCCGCGTTGCTGTGGCTCTGGCGTGGGCTGGTGGCTACAGCTCCGATTAGACCCCTAGCCTGGGAACCTCCATATGCCACGGGAGTGGCCCAAAGAAATAGCAAAAAAAAGAAAAAAAAAACCCAAAAAAAAGAGACGTTACCTTCTACCTATAATTCATGGAGTGTTCTTATCATAAAATGGTGTTGAATTTTGTCAAATACTTTTTCTGTATCTATTGAGATGATCATGTGATTTTTGTCCTTTATTATGTCAAAATGGTATATTATAAGGTTGATTTTCTGACGTTAAAACAATCTTGCATTTCTGGGAAAAATCATACTTCATCATGGTATATAATCCTTTATATATGTTGCTGCTTTCCATTTGTTTGTATTTTGTTGAGGACTACGCATAGTGTCTTTATAAATACACGATGAATGAATACACTCATGCATAAGTGAATGAATGTTTAGAGAGAGAAGTAATCCCTCATACAGGTAGGCCCTAAAGTGCATGCAAAATTTTGCACATGATTTTAGGAAATTTAAGGACATAAAATTGTAACCCTAAAGAGTTTGGCAGGATGTATTATTGCAGGATCACTGTGTGGGAAGGAGGTGGTCATACTGGAATCAAAAGACAAGGGTAATAGCTTTACTTTGTTAATTCATAGATGAGAGAACTTGTATAATTATCTTATTTAGACAGGCTCTGTTTCTTCATCTATATAATGGAAGTGGAGATGGGGAGAAAGCTGGGGGAAAGGGAGTATTTGAATTAATAATCTCTCAGATACCTCCTAGTCCTAATAATCCATGATTCTCTAAAATACATGTGAAATTAATTTTTTTTTTTTCATTTTACAGCTGCACTTGTGGCATATGGAAGTTCCCAGGCTAGGGGTTAAGTTAGAACCACGGCAGGAGCCTACACCATAGCCACAGCAACACCAGATCTGAGCTGCAACTGTGACCTATGCTGAAGTTTGTAGCAACACTGGATTCTTGACCCACTGAGTGAGGTCAGGGATTGAACCTGCATCATCAGACACTACGTCGGATTCTTAACCTGCTGAGTCACAACGGGAACACCTGAAATTCATTTTTAAGGAGAACGCTTTACATTTTTTCGTAATTCTCATCTGAAGTCACTGGAGTTTTGGAGAAGAAAAATATATCAATGATTTCAATACAGTATGATGCATCATTTACTTATGGTAGCATGGAAAAGAAAATGGCTAATCCTCTTTAATGGAGTATGATTAAGCTTAAAGGAGAGAAGGAAGACATTTGAGCTAAGTTCTATGAGATAAATAGGAGTTTGCCAGCTACAGAAGGCAGGGTAAGAAGTGAGATTTTTCTCTATTTCTGCCTCTATGTTTGCCTCTAAGTTTTTATTTTAAAATTTTCAAGAGGTAATTTTAAAAATTTGCTTCTAAAGTGTTCTCATAAATAATTTATGAAAGAAAATCCCTTGATCTATGATGGAATTTTACATAGACAGAACTCAGTAGTGTGGTCTTATATTCCTGAACTCTGAATTTTCTGAACTGAGTATATGAATATATGAAGTTCATCAGAACAGGCAACAAGACCTCTAATTTTAAGGGTGTTTAAATAATAATAAACCTTTATGAAGGTCAGATTGGGCATTCAACATAACTGCACAGTTCCTCCTCATTTTATTTCCAGGTGTTATGTCACCACTACTCCAGCAGGGGGCAAGCTTTTAAAATTAAGCTCCTTCACAAAAGATTCCACATCCTTTTTGCTTTTGGTTCAAAGACTTTAATTTTTGTGTATTTATTTCTACCATAATTTGTTTAGGGTGCAGGAAAGAGAAATTATCGAAAATAAGATTAACCCTTAAATTGCAAAACAACAGGAAGCCATAGAACACTTTTCTCAACAGAATTAAAATAGGTGGTAATGAGCATTTAGCTTTATGAAATAAGCAACAAAGACTGTTCAAGCACACAGGATAAAATGAAGATGAGACAACTACCCAGAAAGCAGAGATAAGAAGAATGCCTTTTGAAAACATTTTTAGAACATCTATGTTCAATTGAAGGTATTTTTGACTTAGTCCAAAAAACTGTTTACAGTTTTTTGCTTTGAAACATCCTTGCATTGATAAAAAACAAGTGAGCAATATATTTATGACTGCAGGCATACATTGTGCTGGAGTAAGTAGGTCATTAGACAAAGACTCAAGGGACCCAACTTCTATTTTTATCTTCCCTCCCCTGCTAGTCTAATCACTTCCCTTCTTTAGGTCTCATTTTGCACAAAATGGAGATTATCATTTGCCTGTTTCAAATGTATTGTTGAGCTAAACAAGGAATATATATTCCTTTTAAAATAATTAAGCTTAGGAGTTCCCGTCATGGCTCAGAGGAAACGAATCTGACTAGGAACCATGAGGGTTCGATCCCTGAAGCTCCAATTTGACCCCTAGCTTGGGAACCTCCATATGTCATGGGTGCCCTAAAAAGCAAAATAAATAAATAAATAGTAAATAAATGAATAAAATAATTAAGTTTCAACCATGTAAGTTAATTTTTAAAACAAGAAACACTTGGTCTTGCAACTCGCCTTCTGCCAGTAGGAGATCATATATTCAAAGGCAAAAAAGTCCACGTGAATTCCAGAGCCTTACCATCCATGGAGGGAGGCTAGCTTCGCTCAAAATTTTCACATAAAAACTTTAATCAATGAGGCACAGGGTATTATACTAACGACACTTTTTCTCATTGGAATGTTAAGCATGAGCCTCATTACTGATTGTTCTAAAAGTAAATTATCTGTGGAAACTAGTCCCACATTATAGCATTGATCTAGATATTAGGTACATTAATTCATTCTATTTAACAAATATATATTGAGCACTTGCTCTGTGCCAGGCACTGGATTAGACACAGAGGATACTTCAGTGGATAAAATAGGCAAAAATCTCTGTTCTTTTGGAACTTCTATTTTTGTGTGGGGCAATTGTTACGGGTTTTTGTTTGCTTATTTAATAGGATATAGAAATACTTCAAGAGAACTTTCATTTTCTCCACTTACCATATTTATCCAGAAAGGATAAGCAAATTTCTGGGTTCTTAAATAAAAATACTGATGTTATTTTTATTTCATCTTACTCTTGGGGGATGTTTCATTAAGAATTCAGTTTTATCCATCAGTCTCACTCCTGGGCATATATCCAGAAAAGACAAAAACTAATTCAGAAAGATACATGCACCCCATTGTTCACAGAAGCACTATTTACAATAGCCAAGACATGAAAGCAACCTCAATGTCCAACAACAGAAGAATAGATAAAGATATAATACATATACCATGGAATACTATTCAGCCATAAAAAAGAATGAACGAATGCCATTTACAGCACAAGGATGGACCTAAAAATTATCATGCTAAATGAAGTCAGACAAATACAAATACTATATGATATCACTAACACATGGAATCTAAAATATGACACAAATAAACTTATTTACAGATCAGAAACACTCACAGATGTAAAAAACAAACTTATGGTTACCAAAGGGGACAGAGGGAGGGTAAGGATGAATTAGGGGTTTTGGATTAGCAGATGCAAACTACTGTATGTAAAGTAAATAAACAACAAGGTCCTACTGTATAGCACAGGGAACTATAACCAATATCTTATAATAAACGGTAAAAAGAATATGAAAAAGAATATATGTATACATATGAATCATGTTGCTGTATAGCAGAAACACAACAATATAAATAAACTCTACTTGAGTAAAAGAAATAAAGAATTTGGTTTTTCTTATGGTCAATACCATTTGTTCAGCACCCATGGCAGAATCTAATAGGTAGAGATCAAATATTTAAAGTGGTTTCTGACTTAGTCTGCATTAATTTTCCCATTTATTTCTCTGAAAATTCTTCACTATCATGTTCTTATAGAGATTAGAGAGTAAACAGCCTTGTAATGGGCATTTAATAATAGCAGACATACATATAGATTTTGGTTGCACCCACAGCATATGAAGTTTCCTGGCCAAGGATTGAGTCCTAGATGCAGCTGCAACTTAGGCTACAGGTGCAGCAGTGATGGATCCTTAACTCACTGCTTGGGCCAGGGAGCAAACTCACACCTCTGGAGCAACCTGAGCTGCTGCAGTTGGATCCTGCCACAGAGAGAACTCCAATACCTGATATTTTTATAGTGCTTTTTAGTTTACAGAATATTTTATCGTACACTATCTCTTCTTAGACAACCAACAATCCCATCCATAGATGCTATTTCTACTTCACAATTGAGGAAACTAAGATTCAGAGATAGTAATTGATTCAAAGTTGCTCAGCTAATGAGAGGCACTTCTGGGATTCAAACTCCCATTTTCTGCATTCAGGTATCAAGACTTTTCCTCAGAGATCCCGTCGTGGCTCAGTGGTTAACGAATCCGACTACAAACCATGAGGTTGTGGGTTCGATCCCTGGCCTTGCTCAGTGGGTTAAGGATCTGGCGTTGCTGTGAGCTATGGTATAAGTTGCAGATGCAGCTCGGATCCCATGTTGCTGTGACTCTGGTGTAGGCCGGTGGCTACAGCTCTGATTTGACCCCTAGCCTGGGAACCTCCATATGCCGTGGGAGCGGCCCAAGAAATGGCAAAAAGACAAAAAAAAAAAAAAAAAGACTTTTCCTCAGTGACACCTCTTTTCTTTCTCTTTAAAAAATAAAAATATCACCAGATTTTGGTGTTCTACCTCCTCATTAGCATGCCCAAAGTCAACCTGTCAAAATTTTTTTATAGTTATTAGGCAGATGTAGGCAAACTAGAATATATTCTCCTTTAAGTTTGTATAAATTCCTGAATCCTAGAGTCTAAAGGTTAATGAAATCAATGATTAACACCACTGGTACAAACTACACTCAAAGTCTACTTCCTGATTTATCTTCATTTCTAATCTAAACTACAAAAGTGTATCAATATAAGAAACATAGAAATGGGAACTTCTTCCAGACACTCTATAACAAAAGCTATATTTAACCTTAGGTGAAGAACTTTTAACATTACTTCTGGGGTAATATCTATTTAAAGGAGATATTAATACCAACTGAAGCAGAAGATATGATCTAAAAGCAAACAAAGGCACTAATCATCCATTAAAATGAAACATTAAGCAAACTTGACTCTGAAAGGCTAGGAATGGCCAGCTTTTGGAAAAGAGAACTAGAACAACGCATGGGCTGGTTTAGAATGTGAGGCAGAGTTAAGCATTTATGACCACAGGGTAAGTCATTCACATTTTGTAATTCTGAGTGGCTGGGTTTTATCTTTGTGCACCTGTTAGTAGTGATCACCTAAGCAGTGCCAAGTAGACATCGTCTGGTCTTCCAGTCTGTGCACGGGAGACATCAGACCATGCAGGAACATTAAAAAATAAAAAGGGAACAGAAAGACATGAGGTTGTTGGTATGCACAGCACCCACAGGCCAAATTCATGCCACAGACCTCCTCGCCCTGGATTAAGAGGAGATGGGACTCAGAATTTCCATGTCCTTGTTCTTTTGTTTTTTCTGTCAAATCTTTTATTTCCTGGGTTTACCACAAACATTTGTGGGCCCAGGGTAGGAATACAAAGGAGAGTTACCTACCTGATGTCTAAATGATCGAAAGTTACAAGTGGGCAACCTGATAAATGATATACATTGGCAAATGTACCTTCATAATGACCTAGAGGGCTGGACTGGAATTCAGAATCGTCAGACTCCCCAGAGTTCATCTTTGGGACATGGTAGCATAGGGGAAGCTGGGCCTACACTTGTAAAACCTTCCCTCCCTGGTCCTGTCCACAACTCTGAGGGACTTTATGGCGGCGGTGTGGATACTCCAGACTGCCCACTGAGCTCTTTCCATACCACACAGGCAGCAGGCCCTTGATTACCAAGGTTGGCCAAGACTTTCCTACCAGGTGCCATCTACTTCCCCAAGGATAACCTTGGGAATGAGGTCTGAGGAAGCCCTCAAAAGTGGCAGGAAGCCACTTGGTCAAGGTGGAGATGGGACTGCTGGATTCCAGATGGGACATCTCTTTGGTGCTGTGGATTCCTCACTCTGTAAGCATGATTATCTCTTGTGGTAAGTCACAGCAGAACCCTCTAAATTGTGTGTCCCAGGACAAGGCCTCTCTTATCTGGGTCTGAAAGTGATAATCTGTGTCCTGGTGTCTACTCCAATTTACTAATCATGAAAGATGCAAGGAATGTTCTCTCTCAATTTAGCCTTGGAGGCAGGAGCAGATGTGCCACCATCCAAAATGTCAGCCATGCATGTGCTATCCTGCTGTTTTGGGTGGACTAACAAAGCATTTCATAAATAAAACCCAGCTCCCAGCAATCTGTGTGGTCAGACACCATCTAATAAAACTGTGCTTTTTAATTGGCTATTTTATTGTTTGACTTTTGCTGGTGGCATGTTTAAACTCAGAAACCACTAGGTCTTGATTTGTTTTCATCCGTCACAGCTGGCTTCCTTTCTCTCATCTCATTTTTATTTTTTTATTATTTATTTGTTTATATATATTTTTTGTCTTTTTGCCATTTTCTTGGGCTGCTCCCACGGCATATGGAGGTTCCCAGGCTAGGGGTCGAATCAGAGCTGTAGCCACTGGCCTACACCAGAGTCACAGCAACATGGGATCCGAGCTGCATCTGCAACCTATACCATAGCTCACAGCAACGCCAGATCCTTAACCCACTGAGCAAGGCCAGGGATCAAAACCACAACCTCATGGTTCCTAGTTGGATTCGTCAACCACTGAGCCACAACGGGAACTCCCTGGGTTAATGTAAAATTGATCACACACTTTCTCTGTTTGCTTTGGCAACATGTAGCATATTGTTTTAGACACTTTGAAGTTGTAATTATGTAAAAATACACTCAGAAATATTGGTCCATTATGATCATTATACAACTACAGATGTGATAAATTCATTTGAGTAATTAAAAAAAAAGTTATTCTAGAAAAAAAAAGAGAAATATTGGTCCATTTTTATTCTCCCCAAGTATTTTTTCAGAGGTTTAGAACAGGACCTGGAACCAAGATACTATTTCCCAATGGCCTTGGAACAACTGGTAAGGCCTGGCGGCTGGAGTTCTGTGACTACTGGTTCCATTTTCTAAAAGCTTTATTCATTTATCCCAATATGTCATCAATATCTTACCATTTTCTAAACATGCCCTTAAGTTAAAGCAGTCTGAGGGCTTTGCAAAAGTAGTTTCACTTTGAACATATTTGAAAATACATGTATTCAGTGTTTAGAATACATGTATTCTAAACACTGAATAACTCTAAGTTATTAATCTAAACAATACTAGTGTTTAACTAGTAATTAGTTAAATTACTAAGTTATTAATAACTCTAAGTTATTAATCTAAACAATACTAGTGTTTCCTCCAATTTAGCAGTTAATTCACTCACCTCAGTCTTCTGAAATGCTTTTTCTTTCTCCCCCTCTTAATTTCTCCCAGTCCCACTTAACCTTAAGTTATTCAATCATCAAACAGTTACCAAGCATGTATGTTCCAGCTTTGCCATGAAGCCCTCCTTGACCGCACAGGTTGGCCACAGGCTCTCCCTCTCCCTCTTTGGAACTCACATTTCATTGCCACTATTTATTTGTACACAGCAAACTTGTTATTTCAGTTCCGCTTTCACATACATAGATACAATCTTCCCAATGAGATTATAGATCCGTGAAAGAAAACACTACCTCTAAAGTTTTCTATTTCTCACTCCATCTACAGAAGAGCATTTAGCATCTATATAAAATTTGTAGACTAATCATAACTATAGTAATAAAAAGTACCACTTACTGGGCACAGTACTCAGAACAGAGTCTGTGGGGTCAGAATGAACTGGAATGAAGACTTATTAACCATGCCATCTCGGGCTGTTTCCTCATCTATAATATTGAGATCAGAAGGTTATCTCCTTCATGGGATTGTTTGAAAACAAAATGAGATAATACCTGAAAGAAATACCTAGAAGAGTTAGCATTCAGAAAATGTTAGATGACAATGATAAGAATCATAATGTTCAAGGCATGAGGATGAATTCTTTACATAATTTACCAGCTTAAGTCCTATTATAATCCTATGAAGTAAGAACTATTTTACTTATTTTATAGATAAAAAACCAAGTCTTAAGGAAGATAAGTTCCCAAACCAAGATCATAGAATAGGTTTTAGGTCCAGGAAATCTGACTGCAGAGCTCACCTTCTTAATCACTGCAGGGTGGAGTTGAAACGAAGCCAGCAGGGTGGACCCCAATCCAACATGACTGGTGACCTCACAAGAAGACGAAGAGACACATGCATAAAGAGGCAACCATATGAAAAGGCAGCAAGATGACGGCCATCCATAAGCCAAGAAGAAAGGCCCTGAGGAAATCAACCCTGCCAGAACCTTGATCTTGGACTTCAGCTTCCAGAACTTTGAGAAAGTAAACTTCCATTGTTTAAGCTACCCAGTCTGTGGTATTTTGTTATGACAGCCCTAGCAAACCCATACACCATCCCTAGGAAGCTCTGCTTCATGTCTTCAGGATGGCAAGATCTGGGGCAACTTGGAATAGAGCCACATTTATCTCTCACCACATGTGAGGCAGGTAGTAGCACTCATTCTTATGAAGTAGGAAACCAATGTTCAGAAAAGGCAAACAGCCTGCCCGGATGACAAAGCTCCCAAGTGATGAAGCTTGGATTCAAATCCGGGTCTTTGTAACTCCCCAATTCATACTCTATGCCACATTGCCTATTTTCTCCCATATTCTCAATCATGATGTGCTTTTACCCACATACTTACTAATCAGTAGGTGATTCACATGACTGGCACATCTTCCACTGCCCTGATGATACAAAGAAGACTGGGTTCTTCATTTATGTATTCACTGCAGTGGACAATGTGATAACGTAAAATCTGGAAAGATGTGCTAGCAAAGGAATATTTGATTCCTCAAAAACATTACAAAAATTCCTGAATAATTGCTGCTCAGTGTCTTAAAATGAGTCTATTAAAATGATGTAGAGTGGGGCCTGAGGAGGTAAACAGATCCAGAGGCCTATTCCTGAGTATGTGTGTCTTGAGCAAATGGTGAAAAAAAGAAGGAAATGGGACAGGGAGGAGAGAAGATAGATTTCCCTCCAATTCTCAAAGTCAAAGACTATGTCCTCATGGTTGTAGCTCCAGAGTCTTACAGGGTTTTTGATGTATACTCGTGGATTGACCGTACAAATGAACAAACAAATGAATGAACTCTATCCTCTAATGAGAAGAAAAAAAATTCTTAGTCCCTTTTACGACCTAAATTTGTCAAAGTATTTTGGGCTTTTCCTAATTTCCTTTCTGTTTCATTTAATCAAATGAGATGGAACTTAAGAGGAAGTAAAGATTAGACTGAAGAATTAAGCCATAGACCAAAGCAAGACGAAAAAGACTTCCTGCCTGCATATTTGAATAGTATTAATGAAAACGTGTCTCTGTCACACTTTATAGTCAGCTTAGAAATTAGCTTCACCCCACTGCCTCAGTGGGTGATCTTGGGCATATCTGCTTCTGTTGGATGTTCTTGGGTATGGTGAGGTACAATTGGAAACAATGACAGCTCAGAAAACAGAATAGAACAGTAAAAACAGGCACAGTCATCCAAATCTTATGAGCCAGATGGAGTTTTCTCAGGCTGATGATTTTTAAGAGTTGTCTTCAGAGCTTATCTGTTATTTTAATTATGTTGTTAAAAATAATTATCTAATAAGGAGAGCATAGAGATTTTTTGGGCAGTGAAACTATTCTGTATGATACTACAGTAGTAGATACATGTCATTTTACATTTGTCCAAACTCATAGAATGTAAAATGCCAAGAGTTCTAATGTAAGCTATGAACATTAGGTGACAATGACATGTCAATGTGGACTCATCAATTGTTAAAACGTACCATTCTGGTGGGGGATTTTGATAATGAGGAAGGCTATGCATATGGGGAGGGAGGGGGGTATATAGAAAATCTCTGTATCTTCCTCTCAATTTTCCTGTGAATCTAAAACTGCTCAAAAAATAAAGTCTATTAAAAATTAATTTGCTAAAAAAATAAAGCAAAAGATACCTCCTCTCCCCTACTCCAATCAAAATAAGTGGTTAGCAAGGTTATGAACAAGAGAAAAAAGAGATGTCCTTAAACTTTTCAGGTACTGTTCTAAAACCAACAATCTACTTCAGTTCCCTATAACAAAATGCAAAAACTCCTGTGCACACTATTCAGATTTTGAAAATGTATTTTAGGACAAAGGGAGTGTTTTTTCACTCTATTTTGACATACTACAATTATTAGTGTGGTAGCTAAACCATCTTGTTTTTTTCTTTAATGTTATTTATCTATTAGTAGGAAGAATATAATAAACTATGGTGAATTACTTAGTGTTGATACTCCCTGGTGTTCACTGGGGACAGAAAGAGTTCTAGCCACTGAAAAATTTTAACAAATAGTTTTTCTTCTTTTTTTTTTCAGCAAACTTATCAAGTATTAATTTTTAACTCTATGTGAGAAAATTTTAATGTTTTCAATGACAATGTTTTTATTTAACTTGCAAATGGAAGATACCTCCATCCTACTATCTGCTATTATTATAAACACAGCTTTGAGCCTGAACAATCCAACGCTGATTAGAGGTTTTCAGCATTAAGCATTGGTCTCATTTCTCAAGTTTAACAAATAACACAATACATAATTCTCTGGCACGTCCAGTCCTTTTATGTCAGGCTGTTGAAGCTCGCTCTCCTCACGTGACAAGCAAACAGACTGCATACTATAATCAACTGAGCAGGCTATGATTAACTTTGTGCAGAGCTGTCCCCAAACTCCTTACAAACTCCATAGTGGTTCTTAGACAAAAATATGGCACAGCATATTTCTCTAAAGAAGAGAAAATCTCCAATTAAGAGCATCTGATGTTTCTTATTCTTTAGATGATTAAATATGAAATTAGCACACAGCCTAGCCACAACTGTCTCTCCTGTATTATTTTCACTTGCTTCTGCTACAACAAAGCCAATCATTTGTGAGGTGCTGGCCTTTATAATGTGGCTTGGACCATTATGTTAATTAATTAATTGAGCAATAATGCAAACAGCACATTCCAATTATCCTGAAATGGGACACATTCCAGCCATGTCCGTGAAATCAGTTGATGCAGCAGTTATTTATATATTTCTTACGTGTCTGCAGATAGTCAACCAAACATTAATAATGCACTTGAAAGTATGTTGTGAAGTTGCAGCTGGTAGCTAACAGTTCTGAACTCAAGGCATCTTCACAAGCTTGGTTACTTGTTTTCTTCACTGACAGCGGATGTTTAAGTTGCAGAGAATAGGAGCTGAGCAGCATCTCAGCTGCATTCCCATGACAAACATTATGAAACATTTGGTGTCCCCCCATATACCCAAAGGTCTAAGCGAATTAATAAATGTAAAGGCTTTAGACCACTCCAGTGACAAGACTAGTAGTTTGTCTGACTCCAGAATCAACTCCAAACCACTTTGCTCTATTGTCAGTAATTTCTTTTTTTTTTTTTTTTTTGTCTTTTTGCTATTTCTTGGGCCGCTCCCGTGGCATATGGAGGTTCCCAGGCTAGGGGTTGAATCGGAGCTGTAGCCACCAGCCTACGCCAGAGCCACAGCAACGCGGGATCCGAGCTGCCTCTGCAACCTACACCACAGCTCACGGCAACGCTGGATCGTTAACCCACTGAGCAAGGGCAGGGACCGAACCCGCAACCTCATGGTTCCTAGTCGGATTCGTTAACCACTGCGCCACGACGGGAACTCCAGTAATTTCTTTATTATTCCAAACAAGGTTATCTTGTAGCTAACATGTTTCCCCCTCTGGGAAATTTTTTTTATCAGATGGGTTAATAAGGTAGCTAAGTATGGAGAGGCTTACTGCTCAAGGAGAATATGTCCAGGAGAGTCACTCTGACCCCCCATCTCAAAAGCCTTGGGGAGTTGATATGCCTAGAGCAGAAGTAGATTAATTGAATTCCAAAACCTTAAATAATTTCTAGTGGTGTGGATGCTGTGTGCCATGCCATAGATCTCCCTTGTACGACTGAAGGATTTATTTCTCTAGATGTTTCTGAGAAGGATGTCTGCTGACAGTTCTCAGGGCTATTCCACCCAATGTGACATCCCTTCCTAGGGCAGTCAGCATCCAATGATTGGTCCATGCTTCCTCCTCCCAAATCTGAACACTCTGGGAAGCCATCCCAGCTTCAGTGCTCCCCAGGGGTCCTCTAGACCTTGGTTTAGACTGCATGCAGCACTAATGCTTTCCCCTCCCAATCTTGCTTCCTTCCCTTTCCTTTTCTTAGACAGGTTTTGATCCTTAGAGCTCTCCCTAATAAACTATTTGCATACTAATTCCCACCTCAGAGGTCATTCCCTGGGGAACCAACATGCAATACCCAGCATTCTCTTTTCCTTACCTTATACATAGTATTGCTTTCTTCCAGTGGAGAATGTCTTAATCATATAGGTGTATGATTTCCACATGAAATTTCTGAGTGGGTAGATCCTGCCTACTTTATAGAATATTCTCACTGAATGTCTAATACTTACAATATAATTAGTGTTAACTGGATGGAAGAAGCTCTAAGGTGGGGTGCTGAGCATTATTTACCATTTATTATTATAAGTGGTAAATATCCTTTTTTTTTTTTTTTAGGCCCACACATGTGGCATATGGAAATTCCCAGGCTAGGGGTCAAATCAGAATTGCAGCTGCCGGCCTATGCCACAGACACAACAATGCAGGATCCAAGCTATCTCTGTGACCTGCACCACAGCTCAAGACAATGCCAGAATCTTAACCCACTGAGCGAGGCCAGGGATTGAACCCTCATCCTCATGGATACTAGTTGGGTTCGTAACCCACTGAGCCACAATGGGAACTCTAGTGGTGAATATCTTATTTGAGCTTAACCAGTAACTTCAGGGGACTACAAGTGAGCTAAATTCATTTGGGGCTAGCTTATGCACAGGCAGCTACATTAAACACTGCAAAGCCTGCATATTGCTTCCCTTTCGGTACCTTAGGGGGTGAGGAAACTGTCTTTGTAAAGCAGAAAGATGAGTAGTCTGTTGATTTTCAAGTTCCTGATTTTAAGACATTTTTGGAAAATATCTTCCCATTATCTGTTTTTTACTCTGAATATAGAATTTTATTTGCTGGCCTTTTGAGTTCCTGTTTAATGGATCCAAAGTTAGAAACTCTTACTACTAAGTAATGTTGAGAACACTTTTACTACTAAGTAATGTTACTGTCAAACAAATAGACCCAGGAAAAACGTAAGCCATAGTTAGTTGGAATCACCCTGTGCCTTAAGATCAAGAGGAGATAGGCTCAACCTTCTATCCCCTGTGGAAAATCCAAAGCATTCCTTAACAATTCCATGAATTTCTGGAGAGTTTACATTCTTACCGTCAACTGTGATTCCGAGTTCCTATTCTGTTGATCTGTTGACTTTATTTTTTTTATTATAGTTGATTCATAATATTCTGTCAATTTCTACTGTACAGCAAAGTGACCCAGTTATACATATATATATACACACACATTTTCTTCACACGTTATTCTCCATCATGTTCCATCACAAGTGATAAGATGTCATTCCCTGTGCTATACAGCAAGATCTCATTGTGATTTGTTGACTTTAGAATTGATCTTTTCATCACCTCTTGTTTTTCTTATTTTGTACCATGCCAATACAAAGTAGAATCCAGACTTCCTTCCTCCCTCTCTGCCTCCCCCACACCATTCACATAAGGCATTCTTGAATGTAGCGAACTTCACTAGAGTTTTGGAAAGGTGAAAGGTACTTTACAAAGACTGCAAAAGCATATGTATAATATTTATCATTCTTGTTTTTTAAATGCAAGTCTTTCTTCCTTTTCTGCAGCAAATGGCATTCCAGCCTCCCTCTCTTCATTCTCCTCTCCCTTGTGTGCCCACTCTCTTTTAAAAGAAGAAAAAAAAAAAACTCACTCTCTTAAAGAGAATAATTTAGCCCTATCAGACTCTTATTAGATCACTTTGATTGAAAGCTATAGAAAACTCAATTCAAACTGGTTTACACAAGAGAATCTGCTAGGTCTTATAATAAATAAGTCTAGGGCTAGATCTTACTTGGGACATGGGTGGATATGGAAGCTCTGTCCTGTGTGCACATCGGCTTTCCTTCTTTCAGCCTGTTAGCTCCATTTTCCTTGATACCAGCTTCCTCTCAGATGCCTTTCACTTACTGTTGCAAACATATTGTACTAACTTTTCATATTTTCTAGCATTCAACACCAACTGAAAAGATGAGCCCTGCCTCAATCCCAGAAATCTCAGCAGTTTCTCACTACCTTGATTTGGCGTGTATGGGTCATGTGCCTATCCTTCAACCTATCATTGTGGGTAGTGGAATGCAGTATACATACTGGTTTAGGCCTATTTCCATCATCCTATCCCAGAGCTCCAGGGGAGGAATCAGTCTGGTTCAAACCCTGTGGAAGGAGTGATGGCTCCTCAGAAGAAAACCAGCTATGAGAACCATGGAAAGGTGACATTTCACACAGCGATAGCCAAAATCATTGAGATCCAGTAAATGCTTGATCCACCTCTATAGTCAGCTTAGAGTACCCCTTTGAATACCTAAGAATATCCCGAAGTTTTAAAAACAACTGCCTGCCTAATTAAGGCTGTAGACAAATTCCATCTTCCTACCCATTGACAGTTTAGAGTGGGAAAGTTCATTATTACAGATATTCTGAAAGGGACTACAGGTGCCAGAAATATTCCATGTCTTAATAGTAGTGGTTTACATGGGTGTAAACATGTGCAAAAATTCATCAAAGTGCACACTTAAGGTTTGTGTGTTTTACCATATAAGTGTTATTATATTTCAGTTCATTTTATTTTTAAATTTTCTGCAAGATGACCAACAAATGTCCAGTGGAGTATGATAATCAAGCTGTTTAACTTTGGTCTGCCTTTATCCTAAGCCTTATTCACCCAGAGCTGAAATCACCAGAATAAGAAATCCAATATGGGTTTAGGCTCAAATTTTAGTTGGTATTAATACAGTTGTGTTTGCCTCAGGTTTCTTTTGGGACACATACATCCCTCGAAAACCTAATGTATTGACATAAAAAACATTTAGAGGCTAAAGATAACCTGAAAGATAATGTCTATAATAAAGGCTTCTAAACACTTTCCTAAATTATTCGGGTTAATGTATTTGAGGCAAAAAAATAGTTTGCCTTCTATCAGAAATAGAGTAAATCAAAGTCATCAGTTCTCAGTTAAATAGCCATAGCTAATGTTCCCCCAGAGCAGGTTATAATGTACTTTGAACTGGAAGATCTGTCATCAAGTCCTGGCCTCATCCTTTACCAGCTAAACAACTTTGGCCAAGTCAGTTGACTGTGCCTGAGCTTCAGCTCCACATCTATAAATAATAGTAAGTGAGGTTCCCCTCTTTCAAGACTACTCTGAAAAACAGAGATGGCATACACAAAAGATCTTCATGAAATGGTTAAGTATCATTATTATTCTGATCCCAACTATTGCCTTTGATAGGATTAATGCATTTTTTTCTTTAGTGCCTCTTTTGAACTTATCTTCTTAGACACTCTCCTGAATGGATTTTTCTCGTCATAATTACCTCTAAGGTTAAGAGATTTGAGAAGCTGGTCCAGCAGCTCCTTCCGCTTTGCCAATTCATTCAAATACCTTGCTTGAATTTCAGCTTACATTTTTCAGATACTAAACCATATGGCTTCTTCTTGTCTTTCTAGATCTTTTGCAGTTCAATCTCCTAATTCATTCTGCTTACAATATTATTCTTCTTTGAAAGTTCATTATGAACTATGGCCAACCTGAATAAGGACATAGTTTTTTGATTTCTCATCTGTTTCAGTTATTATATACATCTTTGACTGTACAAGTAAGATAAATAATTGTTGGTACAGAGAAAGTAGCCATTTTTTTGAAAGGTGTGATTATTCTTACATAAGGAAAGCCTATTGTTTTTCATAAGCTTCTGGAAAGAATTATGAGAAGGAAGATTTAATGAGAGCTGTAAGAATATTTTAAGAGATTTGTTCATTACCTTAGGTCTATATATAGAGTATATATAGCAGGTAGAAGGCATTGTTTTAGGTACCTAACTTATATTTTTATCTAATCTAATCCTATCACCATTCTACTATTAGCTATTATTATCTTCCTTTTACATGTGTTGAAACTAAGGTTAACTTACCCAAGGTTACATGGCAGATTACATGGAAGAGACATATTTGGATAGAGCTGCATTTAAATCTAATGTTTATGCTTTTTCCCAAAGATATTCTTCAGAGGCCCTTATCTGTTAGAGTTTGATAGATCTCCAACCAGGTAAAGATAAGAAATAAGCTTTGGTAATAAAATGCTGGCTTGCTAGCCAGGGGGCTTCTGTACAGTATTTGTATCTTTCCTTTTAATTAGAGTGTAATTCAGGAAGGAAGCAACAAAGGAAAAAAAATGGTCACCTTCCTCTGCTTCTACTGAGGACTACTCAAGAATAATGATTTATAAAATGCCCATCTTTCATTGCTTCAGTAGGAACTTCTTTTACTTATAAAGAAGGTATCCTAGAAAATGGGTTATTTGGAGTTTCTGTCATGGCTCAGCTCAAATGAATCTGACTAGCATCCATGAGGACTCAGGTTTGATCCCTGGCCTTGCTCAGTGGGTAAAGGATCCTGCATTGCTGTGGCTGTGGTGTAGGCCAGCAGCTGTAGCTCTGATTTGACCCCTAGCCTGGGATCCTCCTTATGCCTCGGGTGTGGCCCTAAAAAGCAAAAGAAAAAAAAAATTACAGTGTGTGAGGTCTGAGACCAATAATAGCCCTCTAGGACAATAGGAACTTGGACCCAAAGCCCTTTGGAAAACTATAATTTTATAATATAATTTATTTTAATATTAATTTAAATGTAAAATTGAAAAACTTGAGAAGACCATCTCAGAGGACCATCTTGGTGTCCTCATTGGGGCATATCTGTGTTATAATTATTATCATTGCAAAAAGCCTAGGATGACACCATTATCAACATTTAAACATGCTAACATGCATAATATTACTGACATGTTGAGATATATTGACATTAATTAAATTAGTATACTGCTAGAAAAAATGCATAATTAAAAGTAGATGAGTGCTTTCCCCTTCCATCCTTCATGATTCTTTTGGAAAAGCAGACACTGTTATTCACTATAAAGTCAAAGATGATCCTTTTCCTAGACTCAGAGGCCCTGGCAGACTATTACTGGATCAGGGAGAGACTCAGATTTACAGTCCAAACAAATTCCTATACTTTTTTTTTTTGGCCATGCCCACGGCATATGAAAGTTCCTGGGCCAGGGATTGAAACAGCACCACAGTAGCAACCCAAGCTGCTGCAGTGACAATGTTGGATCCTTAACCCACTGGGACATAAGAGAAATCCAAAAATGTTCCCATTCTGAGTGGCTGTGTGCATCATGGCTTTAGTCTCCTGCCCTTGAATCACAGTAGCTACTACTTCATTTCTGTGACCTTTTTTACTGCTCCTTATCTGTGGTTCCCTAGATCCATTGCTCAAGATTAAGAAAATACAAAGATCAAAAAAGTTCAACTTTGAAATATAAAAGCATTACGTCCAAATGTTAAAAGCAAGGTCAGCAATAAATCAGGTTGGAAAGAAGCAGAATGTCATTAACATAAGAGATTATAAATCACAATTCATAACATGAGATCCACCATCCTTAAGAGAAATAACTAAAAAGCAACAACAGCAAAGGCAATTATAATAAATAACACTGGTCAGGGATATGAGATTTAGAAGAAAAATGGCAAAATGTTTAGAGGGTTCAGAGGAAAAGGCAAATGGGAAAAGTCACAAATCCAGACTAACTAGGTATCGTAGTAATGTTGGTTTGCTCGTTTATTGTTTTTCATCCTGGTAAAGACAGTGCTTATAATACTAGACTTTTTGTGCGTTTGTTTAGTTTTCAAAGGTCACTCTGGGAAGTGTGATATCAGTTATTTAGAGGACCCTAAGAATAAAAACTCACATGTTCAATTAAAGATGCTTCTAATGTCTTAAAGGCTAAAAATCTTAAAGTAGGCAAGAATAAACTTACACTGCATTTTTCTGGTATCACCTGGCAACACCAAAACACCATCCAGACTTCTTCAATATATGGTAGCAAATCCCTGACACAAAAAGAAGAGCAATTTACTATAGGTTGAAGAGAAGCCACAAATCTAAATATCAGATTCCTAGGTCAGTTACAAAGCTAATAATGGTTTAAAACTACTAATGACTGTATATCATATTTTTCTTCTGATAAAACATAATTACAATATGTTAATATTTATGAATCACACTGAGGCTCTCAGATGAAGTGATAAGTAAATAAATATTACATAAATAATTACACAAGCGATTAATGCTTCTGAAACTGTGGATTTAAAATGTGAAAGTACTAATTGCTTTATAGGACATAGGCCCATAGACAACATGGAAAGTGATGCTCTTTAGAATGAAATCAACTCCTCTCTGATCTGACTTGAAACCAGAGAAGAAAATCAGGTTCCAATCTACCTAATTTTGTACATACCAATGTTCAGTATAATTGTTTCTAGGACATAGATAAATAAATGCCTGACATTATTATGTATTCATATGTAGTTGGTACATAAAAATATTACTTATTTTAAACATTTTAAAATATTTGACAACCCCATCCAAAAATTCAAAATGTCTAAACAGACAGTTCTCAAAAGAAGACATACATATGGCCAAGAAAACACATGAAAAGATGTTCAACATCACTCATTATTAGAGAAATGCAAATCAAAACCACTCTGAGGTACCACCTTACATCAGCCAGAATGGCCATCATCAAAAAATCTAAGAGCAATAAATGCTGGAGAGGGTGTGCAGAAAAGGGAACCCTATTACACTGTTGGTGGGAATGTAAACTGGTGCAACCACTATGGAGAACAGTATGGAGATTCCTCAGGAAACTAAAAATAGAATTGCCATTTGATCCAACAGTCCCACTTCTGGGCATCTATCCAGAGAAAACCATGACTCAAAAAGATACCTGTATACCAATGTCCACTGCAGCACTAAATACAATAGCCAAGACATGGAAGCAAACTAAATGTGTATCAACAGATGAGTGGATAAAGAAGATGTGGTACATACACAGCCATAAAAAGGAAAGAAATCTAATGGCATTTGCAGCAACATGGATGGACCTAGAAATTATCATGCTAAGTGAAGTTAGTCAGACAGTGAGGCACAGATGTCGTATGCTATCAATTATATGTGGAATCTAAAAAAAGGATACAATGAACTTATTTGCAGAACAGAAACTCAGAGGTTTTGAAAACTTTATGGTTACCAAAGGATGCAGGTTGTGGGGGAAGGATGGACTGAGGGTTTGGGATGGAAATGTTGTAAAATCAGGTTGTGATGATGGTTGTACAACAATAAATAAAATCCATTGAGTTAAAAAATAAAATATTTGATGGCCAGTACAGTTAGAATATTGGGGGTAACTCATTATTTGACTCATATTCAGATGAGATGTAAATATTAAATACTGTAAATATCCAAATGTGATTTTGAAAACTTGATTTTTATAATTTTCTTTTTTGAAGGTATAGTAATCTTAAGAAGGAAAATGGGGAGAAATGGGGAGCAGGAAATTACATTTTTTTTTCTTTTTTGTCTCTTTGCCTTTTCTAGGGCCGTTCCCATGGCATATGGAGGTTCCCAGGCTAGGGGTCTAATTGGAGCTGTAGCCGCCGGCCTACACCACAGCCACAGCAATGTGGGTTCCGAGCCGCGTCTGTGACCTACACCACAGCTCACAGCAACGCAGGATCCTTAACCCACTGAGCAAGGTCAGGAATCGAACCCGAAACCTCAAGGCTCCTAGTCAGATTCGTTAACCACTGAGCCACGATGGGAAGTCCAGGAAATTACATTTCTAATTAAATATTTTAAACTCACAGCTTTGGAAACTCAAGATTTCAGATCATTGTGGAACTTTAAAGAAATCAAGAATCCAGTTTGCCACATAAGACAAAGCACTTGGGAATGCCATAACTTTACTAATCCCCCCACCCCCAATTTGACACTTCTCTAGAGAGTCATCTGTAACAACAGCAAGGAAATTTTTCTTTTTTCTCACTTGACTGCTTTAAAATGACTTATGCTAAAATACATTAAAACTGTCCTTGTATCAAAGGGCTTTTCTATATAGTTCTTCACAAAAATAACTGTACTGGTATTATCTAAACCCCAAAGAGCTTTGGTTCTGGGCCCAGATCACATATTAAAAAATTTAGACCTATTTTATTGGCTTCTCTGGACTCCTCCATATTTCCTGAATTTCCTACAAAGGACATATATCACTTTTATGATCAGGGGAAAAAAATCACACTTAAGTTTAGTTCATATCTAAATTTGCTCAGTGCCAATAGAAACCAGAGGATAAGATGGAGATCAAAGTTTAAGTTCTATAAGCTCTACCAGATGAGTCTGTGTATTGCTTTAACAACCCTTCCTTATGTTCAGGAGGAAACACTCTAGGTGAGGTAAATAGACGCTATTATTTCTTCCCCCCTTACTGATGAGCACTGAAGCATGCTGCACCTACATAATTTTCTCCAACATGGAGGTTAAAAAATAAATTATCCAGCAGCTTTACAAACAATGTGAAGGCTGCTTTAAATAAATCTGGAGCTCTGGACAGCGTTAAGCCATCTGAGATCTTTGCTAGGGGGAGACTGTCAGGCCTATTCAAGAGAGCAAGGATGGACTTCTCAACTGAAAATTATTAGTTTAGGGAGTGTAAAGAGAAGAAACATATTCGCATAAAAACATGGAGAGATCAAAGCAGCAGAAAGCTGAAGATTTACCACCAGCTCTGAAACTTACAAGCTTTGTGACCCTGGGCCATTTACTTCACCTCTCTGAGCCTGTTTCCATTTGTAAAATGATAATAATAGTACCTATATATGGAGTGTTGCTGAAAGGATTAAAGTGCTTAGGACATCTACTAGGACATAGAAAGTGCTCAAATGAATGTTAACTCTTACAGAAACCAGTATGGGAGTTCCCACTGCGGCTCAGTGGGTTAAGGACCTGACATTGTCTCCATGAGGATGCAGGTTTGATCTATGGCCTCACTTTGTGGGTTGAGGATCTGGCATTGCTGCAAGCTGCATTGTAGATTGCAGATGGGGCTCAGATCCAGTGTGGCTGTGGCATAGACCCCAGCTATGTTTCAGATTTGACCCCTAGCCTGGGAATTTCCATATGCCATGGGTTCAGCCATAAAAAGAAAGAGAAAAAAAGAAACCAGTATGGTCTGGCCCACTTATAGAACAGTGGTATAAAAATAAAAAGCAGAATTTGAATGTTTTAAAATGTATTTATCACTTAGACTAGGTTAGATCTCCACTTTCCCTTACCTTCATGCTAGGACAATTATTTGGGATTAGAATCTTCAACAGTCCCTAAAATGATGCCACCTGAGTAGTCGCTTATCTTAGAAGTGGCAAGTGAAAATTCCTTGTGCAAAATTGGAGAAAGCCTATGCTTGTGTTTAAGGTTCTAGAAGGTGTTTCTAAAAGGAAGATCATGAAGGAAGATCATGTTCCACTGGAGGATAAGAATCAGTTTATAATATTAACGGTAAATCATTGCCCAAATGCACTTGGGTTAAAGGAGTTGCTAATAATTTGCCCCATGTTGATTTTTTCATGACTGCTGCATGCAGCAGGTACTGTTTTAATCCCTGGAAAATACTGAGGCTCAGAGAAGGTAAGTGACTTGCTCACTGTTACACAATAAGCAGAAGAGTGGGCACTACGGTGTCTGGCAACATCCATTTATTTGGGAAAGAAAACATGTTAGCCTCACTTAAAAAAAAAAAAAAGAAAAAAAAAGATGATGGTGTTGGGGAGGACACCTCTGAGAAAAAGAACAAGGAGGGAAAATTCAGTCTGCCATTTCTTTCCCTGGAGGGGAGAGCCAACCACAATTGCCCCAGAATCAAGCCGGAGTCGATGTACTCAGGGTGAAAGAATAATCTTTCTGGGATGGGAATCTAAGGAGAAGGTGTGCCTTCAAAAGATGTTCGGCTGAAGTACTGCCCCCCTCCCCCACAACCAACTAACCTGTTTGACACCCGGAGATGAAAGTTTTGGTTTGCAAGCCGTCACCAGGGAGTGAAGCGAAACTTTGTGCTATAAACAAGAGCAAATGCCAGAGTCCCCGGCCAGGCAAGCCTCTCCAAGGCCAGACTTCTAAGGAAACCTGGCATTGTGACAGCAAGAGCCATTCAGCATGACCTGTGGTCACTGAGGAGCATGGCCAGTGCCAAGCAGGCGAAGCAACCCCATCTCACCTAGCGGAAGAGTGAGATCTCACCCATCAGTTAATTGTGTTGACTCTTAAAATTCCTCTAGCCTCGGTGTTTTAAGAACACCTGAGAATAAGTAAAATTGTGTGTGTGTGTGCGCGCGCCTGTGCGCCCTGTGTGGGCGTGCCCTTGTGGGCGTGCACCTGTGCGTGCACCTGAGTGTGCGTGTGCGTGCAAATATGCATACAGTTCTCTAGAGAAAAAGTTTAGCGCTTTCTGCGAATTCACAAGAGCCTGTGATCGTCATGGGAGTAACCATATTCAGAAAAACATAGCCCAATCTTCCAGAAAAGAACACGGAACTCACTACTTTTATTTCTGGATCAATTGAGCCTAGGCCATCAGCCCACTTTCTTCTTGCAAAACCCTAAAGTACTTAAGAGAGACCATAGGGGGAAAAAAATAACTCAACTCCTTTTCTAATCTAAACCTAATCCTTCTTATACCTCGCCTGATTCGAGCTACCAGGAATCCTGCCAGTGCCAAATGATATGGTGTTTATTCAGTTTAGGTCTCAGCCCTGGGCTCCTGAGCCACAAAATCAGAGGGAAACCTTCCAGCCGCCACCTGCTGATGAATGGGTAAACAAGGGGGGGATCAAGAAAGAGGAGGCCCAGTGTTTGAGCACAATGCCTTTGTACAGTTCTGGCTCAAATAAGGGCACAGCTCCTAAGGAACAGGCTTGAGACATGCACAAATGCTGTGCCAAGTAGTTTAGGAGCCTGGATGCAGCTGTTCCTAATCCACTCTTGCCCCCTGCTACTGTGTCAAACCACAATAGAGTGCCAGGGACACGGTGCCCCTGCTCACAGAAGAAGCTAGCCAAGTTACAATTTGGGAATCAGTTAGGTTTGTGCTGGAACACTGTTTTCTACATTATTCTCTGAGAAGCTTTAGCTCCATAAGAGCAATGTGGGGTTCAGAACGCATGGCCTGACCCCCATTTTATCACAGCAGCAGTTGTGATGTTTTAAGTCTGGGAGATCTGCATGAGATTTGGGGGTTAGTTTGAGTTCTGTTACAAAAAGAGAATGTTTGAAAAACATCCTTGTAGTATCAGATTTGGCACATTTTCACCTGAGAGAGGCTTAAAATGAAATAAGTCTTACAGATTCTGAGATCCAGCAAGCTAGTTTTATTCTCAATTTTCTCTGCTTCCCTTCTCTGAGCAAATGTCTCCTTATAACTTGTTATATCTGTGCACGAATCAGCATCGTCCTCTCAGTAATAACCCAGAAAAGAGTAGCTAACATTTATTTAGGGCCTATTGTGTGTCACATGATGCCCTGGGAGTTTACCTGCATTATCTCACTGGAACCACTGCAGCCCTCTGGGTGGATGATCACTCTCTATGGCTTTCAGTTGAGGCCAAGGAAGCAGAAACACAACAAATTACAACAATAACAATGTGTACAACAGCACCCTGCCTCCATGTACCCAGGGCTCATAAATGATAGACCAGAACTATAACCAAGGTAGTTAACTCAAAACCTGAGTTCTGACCTCTAAAGTTTTACCTCCAAAGGTATGTGTGAGTGTGGGTAAATTGGATGTAAATTATTTTTTACATCTTAAAAATAAATCTCAAAAGTCTGAAAGTAAAAATAGGAATAAAAAAACCCATCATTCCACCATTCCAAGACCACCAACTGTTAACGTTTCTGCATATTTCTTCCCAGTCTATTTTTATGCATAATTTTAAGTTCTGCACATTTAAAACAGCTGCGATTGTCTATGCCTATTTTATTTTGCTTTTGTCACTTAATATGACAGCAAAATATGATGATGTTTTTCATAATATTTCAAATTTGCTGTCATTTTTACTGGCTAGCTAAGTCTTTTAGGCAGAAAAATTCAATTGAACATTTATTGAGCACATAATATGTAATACAATTCTTCAAAGATCTAGCAGTCTAGTGTAGGGCAAATAAGGTACATAGAAAACTATACAGTTATAACAGCTATCACTACTGAACATATACTATGTTCCAGGCACAGGAATGAATTCGCTAAACTCTGATAGCAACCATATGAGTAGGGATAATCTTTACTGTTTCAATAGTTGTCAAAGACTGAGGCACATCTTGCTAACAAAATGGTGTTTCCAGGTAGAATAATGATTCCTTGAAGATGTTCACATCTTAACCCCCAGACTTTATGAATATTACTCTACCTGGATATTATCCATAAATTTAGAGGATAAAATGTAATGTAACCTTATATAGAAAAGGAACTTTGGAGATGTGGTTAAGGATCTTGAGAGGGCATGATTATTTGGGATTATCCGGGTGGGTAGATCGTCATTACAAGGGTCTTTATTAGAGGAAGATGGTAATATCAGAGCTATGACAATGATATTCAGAGGTGTCAGGTTTTTTGTGTGTGAGAGAGGGGGTTAGGGTGGGGTGCGAGTTGAGAGAGACTTGAAGATGCTACACTACTGGCCCTGAAGACTGAGGAGGGGACCACAAACCAAAGAGTGCAAGAGGCCTATAGGAGCTGGAAAAGGCAAAGAAACAGATTTGCCCCTGGAACCTCCAGAAGGAGCAGAGCCATGATGACAACTCGATTTTAGGACTTTTGACCTCCAGAGACATATAAAAATAAATTTGGGAGTTCCTGTTGTGGCTCAGGTGAAACGAATCTCTCTAGTATCCGTGAGGATGCAGGTTCGATCCCTAGTCTCACTCAGTGGGTTAAGGATCCAGCATTGCCGTGAGCTGTGGTGTAGGTCCAAGATGCGGCTTGGATCTGGCATTGCTGTGGCTGTGGTATAGACCAGTGGCAATAGCTCCAATTCAACACCCACCTGGGAATCTCCATATGTGAGTGTGGCCCTAAAAAGACCAAAAAAAAAAAAAAAAAGAGAGAGAGAGAGGAATAAACTTGTATTGTTTTAAACCAGTAAGTTTGTGATAATTTGTTAGGCAGCCATAGGAAATGAATACGCTAGGATTCAAACCCCAAGCAGTTTGACTCTAGAACTATTATTCTTAACTACGGTCATATATGTCATATACATTGAACAAGGTAATTAACTATGCTCAGCTCACTCTAAGGGCCTAGAGAAAGGACAGTTCACAGAGTATAAGGAGAGGAACATGACAACCTGATTCTTAAAGCTGTGCAGGAGTTCTGAAGTCAGTGAAGGAAGAGGAATTAACATAGGAAGATATCCATCCTCTAATACGTGAAAAATTCTATTATGTAAAATATTTTTTCCATTTCTATTTAAAAATTTGTATATGTTTGTAATCATACCTGTAGTTTGATACACTCCTGTAGTTATTTCTGGGGAGTGTGTTTGTGGAAAACATAAAGGGAGATTTTTACTTTTTACTTACAAATTTTCATAATTTTTGGAAATTTCACCAATTGTGTATTTAGGGTTAAGGTTTTTTTTTTTTTTTGTCTTTTTACCTTTTCTAGGGCTGCTCCCGCAGCATATGGAGTTCCCAGGCTAGGGGTCTAATCGGAGCTGTAAACACAGGTCTACACCAGAGCCACAGCAACTTGGGATCTGCCGCGTCTGCCACCTACACCACAGCTCACGGCAACGCCGGATCCTTAACCCACTGAGCAAGGCCAGAGATCAAACCTGCAGCCTCAAGGTTCCTAGTCAGATTTGTTAACCACTGCGCCACATCGGGAACTCCTAGCGTTAAGTTTTTTGTAAAATAAAAGTAGCATTTAAGACCATTTTTCTAAGTTGAAGAAAATCATATGCACTACTAGGATGTAAATCTTTGTGCATAAACATTATGCTTCTATAGAATGATTCCTTTAGTATGGAAAATTTCTGGAGGTAGAATTGCTGAACCAATGCATAGAACACCTAGAAAACATAAATTAAGAAGTAATAAGGGAGTTCCCATCTTGGCACAAGGAAACAAATCCGACTAGGAACCATGAGGTTTCGGGTTCGATCCCTGGCCTTGTTCAGTGGGTTAAGGATCTGGCATTGCTGTGAGCTGTGGTGTAGCTCGTAGACTTGGCTTGGATCTGGTGTTGCTGTGGCTCTGGCATAGGCCGGCAGCAACAGCTCCAATTAGACCCCTAGCCTGGGAACCTCCATATGGCGAAGGTATGGCCCTAAAATGACAAAAGACAAAAAAAAATAAAAAATTAAAAAATAAAAAGTAATAAAATGGTACCCAGCCAGTAAACCAAAATGAAATGTATGAGAGGAGAGAAGTATTTGACTGGTGAACAGAAGAGATGATAGTTGTCTACTCATATAAGATAGCTGATATATGGACTATTACTTTGCTAGTACCACAGACTAAGTGGGTTTCACAATATAAATTTATTTTCTTGCAATTTTAGAGGCTAGAAATCCAAAATCAAGGAGTTAGCGAGCTAACTGAGGGCTCTCTCCTTGACTCTTGGATGGTATTTTTCCTGTCTTCACATGGCCTTTCCTCTTTGTATATCTGTGTGCTCTTCTTAGAAGGACATCAGACAGATTGGATTAGGATGACCCTAAGGACCACATTTTAACTTAATTACCTATTTAAAGACATTGTCTTCAAAGGAAGATACCCTGTGCTGAGGTACTGAAGATTGGGACTTCACCTTATGAATTTGAAGGAGACATGATTCAGCCCACAACAGAAAGGAAGCCAAGCCCTAGAAGAATGAATCAATACCAATGAAGAAAATTTCTGTTTACTATGAGAAGGAAACTCTGTAATATTTTTAATATTTTTCATAGTGGAACAGAGCTGGAGAATGACACAATGGTTATGCTGGGTGCTTTTTTTTTTTTTTTTCTTTTTCTTTTTTTTTAGGGCTGCACGCAGGGCATATGGAAATTCCCAGGCGAGAGGTCTGATCAGAGCTACAGCGGCCGGCATAGGCCACAGCCACGGCAATGTCAGATCCAAGCTGTGTCTGTGGCCTCCACCAGAGCTCACCAGAACACCAGATCCTTAACCCACTTAGCGAGGCCAGGGGTGGAACCGGCAACCTCATGGTTCCTAGTCAGATTTTTTTCCACTGTTCCACAATGGGAACTCCTGGCTATGATGGTTTTAGGTTCACTCTTTATTCCTAGCCTTGCTTCAATGCTGTCTGGGTCAACTGGGCTGATATACATGCAAACTACATACATTTTTTTCTGATCTTTCTCTATGGGCATCTAAACCTAAATCTACTCTCATCAGCTGCATGACTTTTCCCAGTACCCACCATGGTCCTCCTTTGTTTCTGCAATCTATCTCCAAAATAGCATGAGACAGGACAGCCTAAATCATGAGTAGGAAAAGAGTTTGGCCCACTTCACCCTCCTAAAAAAACTCCACTGTAATCTCTGTGTGCCCTTCACCTGTCTTTTTTTTTTTGGCTGTGCTCATGGCACATGGAAGTTCCTGGGCCAGGGATCACACATATGCATAGCAATGACCTGAACTGCTGCAGTGACAATTTGGGATCTTTAACAGCTACACCTCAAGGGAACTCTGACCTTCGCCTTCACCTATCTTTAATGTAGATCACAATCCTCTCCTCTTGTAAAAAAGAAGGTGAAGGTGGGACCTTGACCTTTTTGTTAAGGTTAGAGTACATCACCAGTAAAGAGGCTTGTGGAATCTAGGAATCAGCAAACATTTCTATAAAAAGTCAAATAGTAAATATTTTAATGTTGCCAGCCACAGGATCACTGTGTGATTGTTCAGTTCTGCCATTGTAGCACTAAAAAAGCCACAAATGAAATGTTAAGGAAAAAAGCATCGTCATGTTCTAATGAAACCTTATTGAAAAACAAGCAATGGGCCAGTTTCAACCTAGCAAGCCCATGGTGTGCTAGAATTCAAGAAAACTAAGAATATTTACTAGGTTGAACAGGCTGATAAACTTTGAATTGTATTAATTTCTTCATTTTATTTAATAAAACTTTTCTGAGTGTAAATCATAGTCTTGTACATTTTGAATACTCTGTCCATTTTCTGGGGTGGGGGTGCGTTTAGGGCTGCACCCTCACCTCAGCATGTGGAAGCTCCCAGGCTAGGGGTCGAATCAGAGCTGGCCTAGGACACAGCTACAGCAACATGGGATCCGAGCAGCATCTGCGAACTGCACCACAGCTCACAGCAATGCCGGATCCTTAACCCAATGAGCGAGGCCAGGATCAAACCTCATGGATACCAGTCAGATTCATTTCTGCTGAGCCATGATGGAAACACATCTCCATTTTTTATTATCAAGAGGAGAGTTCTGAAAGTTTAATAATAACATATTTCTGAACTTGAACTTTTTAAAAAATATTTTGCCACATAATGCATAGGTTAAATCTGCCACAGAAATGACACAGCCACATACCATCATAACAATATAAGAGACAGAGATAAAGGTGAAAATAAGTCTCAAAGAGTTGGTGTTTCATTCTGTTCTTCATTCAACCAATATTTGCATATGTACTATGTGCAAAGGCACTAAAACAAGTGCTTCAGAGAACTGCAGGATGAAATAGGCATGAGCCCTATCTTCAAAGCCTCCAGTGTTTAATAAAGTGAAAATTGAACATCCCTGGCCATGGGTGATTAGCCTAAGGGAGAGCACAAGACCAAGATAGAAGAAACTTTCTGTGGAATTTGAATCTAAAGTAGAATATCATGTCTGGAAAACATACAACTATTTCAACAAGGATAGATTTCCTTATTTCCTTCTGTGACTGGCCTATTTCACTTAGCATAAATATTCTTAAGGTTCATCCCTGCTGTCACATATGGCAGAATTTCCAATTTTTAAAGCTGAGTAATATTCCACCATGCATGTAACTAACTCCCAAGACCCAGCCCTTCTCTCAAATCAAGTTGCTGTTTTTCTGGCCTCACCTGTGGCATATGGAAGTTCCCGGGCTAAGGGTTGAGTCAGCTGCATCTGAGGTCTACACCACAGCCATGGCAGCATCAGATCCAAGCAGCATCTGCAACATCTGCTATACTGCAGCTTGTGGCAATGCTGGATCCTTAATCCACTGAGTGAGGCCAGGGATCATAACTGCATCCTCACAGACTCAACACTGGGGCCTTAAACCACTGAGCCACAATGGAAACTCCTTAAATCAAGTAATTTTTTACTTAGATTAGGAACCAATTCATATTTACTCCCTGGGACTAAGGTTAGTTAAACAGAATAAGAGAATAGGTAACTTTTTCAAAATGATGCCCTTGCTACTTTATTCTTTTTGTATGTAAGAGCACCCCTGTCTACTTTATTCTTGTCATGTGTAGGAACACACATGTAAGCATAACAACTTAGAGATTCACAGGGAAAGTAAAGAACAAAATATAAAAATTTCTTTGTGGGATGTAGTTTGGATCCCCCCTCCCCTTTGTTTAAATCTTTTCTGCAGAGTCCTGAGTTCCATTGAGGACCCACAGATTCTCAGGGGGAGAAACCAGAGAATCTTCATTTTAACAGGCTTCCCTGGTAATTCTTCCTATGCTAAAGTTTGAGAATACTGCTCTAGCATTTCTAATCTCTACTCCAATTCAATAGAGAGCTCTCTGCTCCTTCATGGAAAAATCAGCCTTTTAATGATTACTACCCAGGGTTGCCTTATTAACTAAAGAGGGCACAGAGACTCAACTCTCAATGTTTGGCAATTACTGCAAGGTAATTCTTGCCATTTTTCCTTTCTCCAAGGGGCAATTTATCAGCAAATGTCTCAATATTAACCAGTTGGAAAGAAAATAAAACTAAGAACAAACTAAATTTGTTTTTGGTTGGTAGAATCGGTTGCCTATATGGTGCATCAGGAAGGCTGAAGAAATGTTCATCTCTGCAAGTATCTTTGTCCACCAGTCTGCCAGATGGGCAATTCTGTGGCTTGGGGGTCTCCTAAATTCCAAATATGTTACCTATAAAGTATAATTTATACATTAAATTGTTATTTATTTCAATAGCTTATAGAGAATTGCAAACTTAGCTACCAGGCAGTTTTGCAAATTACCACATAAAGCTTTGAGAAAGATTTAGAATAGTATTACTTAGATGAGTCGAAAAAGACTAGCAAAGTCAAGAACATGGGCTATTACAAAGGGCTGAGTGGGTATAACCAAACTAGCTCATCTTCCACTATTTGCCTTTAGACCCCTTATGCTCCTACTAAAGCAAGAATCTGCAAGCTTTTTCTGTAAAGGCTCAGATAGGGAATACGTTCAGCTCTTTAGCCCTTTGAGTCTCTATCACAACTACTTGGATCTACCATTGAAGTCCAAAAGCTGTCATAGACAATATGTAAATGAATGAGTGTAGCTGTATTTCAATAAAACTTTAGTTAGGACAGTGAAATTTGAATTTTATATGATTTTTACATGATACAAATTCTTTTCCATCCTATAGGGGTTTCCTCAACCATTAAAAAATATAAAAATCATCCTTAGTTTGGGGGCCATACAAAAGCATATGGCAGGATGGTCGGGCAATAATTTGTAGACTCTTACTCTAAGCAAAAAACATTTGCCAGTATAAATATGAATCCTATGCTATTCCACTTCTCTACATTTTCTCTTGCTGTTTCTTCTACTTTGAAATGTTATTTTCCCGTCCCTATATTTCTAGATTGTAGTCATCACCTGGTTCAATTACTCTCCCCTTTCCAAAGGAACCACTCATACTCTAAGTGCCTTCATCTGTACCTCTCCGATAGCCTCAATTATGTCTGATTTATATTACTTTGTGGTCCAAGATGTTTAGTTTTTTGTCCTCCATGACATTGAGCCTAACACAGTTAATGCTCATAAACGTTTTTTGAATCAAGGCAGGACCATTAGCATTTAGGAAACAATATAAAGGCAGAATAAGAGTAAAGTTGAAAGAGGGGTGATAGACATGTTTAACACCTGTAGAGGGTTGAACGGTGGCCTCTAAAAAATTATGTCCATCTTCTAATACCTGGATCTTGTGGATGTGTCCTTATTTGAAAAAGGATCTTTGCAGATGTAATTAAGTTAAGGGTCTTGAGATGAGATTATCCTGGATTACCCAAGTGGGCCGTAAATCCAATAACACGTGTCCTTATAAGAGAGAGAAGAAGGAGTTCCCATTGTGGCACAGCAGAAACGAATCTGACTAGTAACCATGAGGTGGCAGGTTTGATCCCTGGCCTCAGTCTGTGGGTTAAGGATCCAGCGTTGCGGTGTGTGAGCTGTGCCATAGGTTGCAGATGGGGCTCAGATCCCAAATTGCTGTGGCTGTGGTGTAGGCTGGCAGCTGTAGCTCTGATTTGACCCCTGTCCTGGGAACCTCCATATGACATGGGTGCTGCCCTAAAAACAACAACAACAACAAAAGAGAGACAGAGAGAAGACACAGAGACGAGAGAGCCATTGAGGATGAGACAGAGATTGGAGTGGTGTTGCCATAAAGATTGCCCCCATGGCCAGAAGAAGTTGGAAGAGACAAGGAAGGAGTTTCCCTTTGAGCTCCAGAGAGTGTAAAGCCCTGCTGACATCTTGATTTTGGACGTAATGGCTGTGGACTTCTCAGAACTGTGAGAAAATACATTTCCATTGTTTTAAGCCACCCAGTTTGTACTAATTGTTGTGGCAAACCTCAGAAGGTAATACAACCTCCTTCCCAAGTGTTAATATAGTAATAGCTAATATTTACTTAGCATTTATTATGTGCAGCTTTACATAGATTATTGTACTAAATATTCACAGCAACCTATGACATTGGCATTATTCTTATTCCTTGTAGAGGAAATTAACCTTCAGAGAAGTTAAATAACCTGCATAAAGATCCACTTAGCTAGTAAGTGATGGAAACAGGGTTGAACCCATCTGATCTGACTTCAGAGTCTCCTCCTCTTAATCACAATGTCATCTGTGAAAATCTTCCTAATTATTCTTCTGACACTTCACATCCTAAAAAAATGGGTGAAATGTTGGTTAATGACTTCCTTCTTCAGAGGATGAAATTCCTCAAACTAGATTTCCACTATTCCAACAACTGAATTTTTTTTCACATTAAATAATTTTCTATTATCTCACTTGTAATAAGAAACACTAGATAATTTAAAGAAAATAAAAAAATATACATTTTACTTTTTACACAGATTTTTGTCTTGCTAAAGATTGTGTAAAAATTATGTTTATCTACCACGTTTTGAGAAAAAATTTTTAATTTGGCAGTAAGCCCACCAGCTCATTCCTGATGAACAAGGATAGGATAATCTGCTGCTCAAGTCAGATCACTCTTTCTGTCTTTCCTTCTCTCTTTCTACCTCTGATTTTCAGTGTGTGTGTATGTGTGTGTGTGGTGGGAAATTGTTTCTGATCACTCTTTAAAGAGTATGGCCTTCATGAAAATCTGTTTCCCTAAGCAGCCCTCTTTGAATGCATTTAACGATCTTAGCTTCTAGTTTCCATTATGGAAAATAAATACAAGGAAACAACTCCAGGCAGCACTGGGAAGATGCCAACAATGGAAACATTGGGCTGTTGCTGGGCGAAGCAAGGAGACCAAAGAGCCCAAATGCCATTGAGATTTGCCATATGAAAAGGCTCTGTGCACTAACGCCAGAGATACACAGTGACCCACAGTTAGGATTTGCTAGGGAGCCAGATAGCACAGTGTTTAAAAGCACGAGTACAGTTGAATCTAGATTTGAATACCCTGATATCTCCATCACTGCTATATGACCTGGGCCAGCTTAGTTTTTTCATCTGAGAAATAGGGTAATGATAGTATCTATTTCATAGGTAATATTCATATAAAAAGCTAGCACATGTAAGCACTCCGTATTATCAATATCTTGGTGATCAACCTTTATATTGAAGCATTAGAAGGAGTGAAGTGTATCTTAACTCACTGCCTTTCTTTTCACCATTTCCCACCAATGGTTCTCAAACAATTTCTCTTTTACTAGCTATAACTCTACTACTTCATTAATTTTTGAATAGCTATCTGAAGGCCAAAAATAAGTTGGAAGGAATAAAAATAAGGATGCCCAAAGCTGACACAAACTCTCCTTTAAAAAATAATCACAAAATAAAAGATGTGTTCAGAGAAGACAGATTTTACATGACCAAAATTAAAACCTTTACCCTATATTCTAACCCAACTGATAGAAGCTATTTCATAACTCCATTATAGGAAAATTTAGTTAGGGCCATTTTCATCACTTAGTTCCTCTTATCCCCCATTCCTGCTGCCTCCTAGAAATATTTATTATTTCAGGATAATTTCACGGATTATTGAGGCATTATTTTCCTGCTACTTCTACTGTGAACTTTTTATTCCTGAAATTACTCCTTTGCTTCATTGACACACTGGTAAGAGTACCAATTCTTCCCTAGACTTCTATAAACCAGGTCCCATAGACCAAACATTTGAAATGTGAAAAATCAGGATGTACAATATATTTAGAAGAGAATAGCACATAGTAGCAGTGATTGCAACACACAGTTTGCTAATAATACTCAGGATTTCCTTACCACTCTTTTCTTTTTCTTTTTTTTGTCTTTTGTCCTTTTAGGGCCATACCCGGAGCATGTGGATGTTCCCAGGCTGGGAGTAATCCGAGCTGTAGCCGCCAGCCTATGCCGCAGCCACAGCAACTCGGGATCCAAGCCATGTCTGTGACCTATACTACAGCTCACGGCAATGCCAGATCCTTAACCCACTGTGCTGGGCCAGGGATTGAACCTGCAACCTCATGGTTACTAGTTGGTTTCGTTAACCACTGAGCCACAATGAGAACCCCTCCTTACCACTGCTTTCTATTACTTTTACTTTCAAAGAAATTTCTATCTTTTTGATATAGATTATATATGTATACATTACCATACACATATTTTTATGGTAATGCTTATAGACTATAGTCCATACCCTCTTTAGCTTTAGTATCATTTGTTGATGTACTGAGACACAGAGAAAATGAAATAATTGCCTAGACTGGCACAGCAAATTCATTGCAGGACCATAAATCCAGACCATAGTTTTTTTTTTTTTTTTTTTTTTTTTTTTTAACAAGCGGCTGCACCTACGGCATATGGCATATGGAATTTCCCGAGCCAGGTGTCAAGCCACAGCCATTGTAGAAGCAATGCCGAGTAGCTATGCTGCAAGCCACACAGGAAGTCCAGACCATAGATTCCTTGGAAGTCCCAAGTTTAGGAATGCTTAAAATGATGGCAGAACTATATGCTTTAGACCTGCCAGTGTGGCTTTACATAGTTACAATAATAATTGTTTTCTTAATTTACTTAATTCTGTCCCATCCTAAAGAACTTTATCTTTATTTGCATTGATATTCTTGCAAAATATCCCTTCATGCCTTCATTATTTCCCTCAGTCCAATCTGATTCCAACCTCACCAACTCATTGTTACCTTCAAGGTCACCAATGAACTCCTTGTCAGATCTGGAGGCTCCTTCTCACTCATCATCTTAGTTGACTGCATCATATGAAATGACTGTGTATGGTCACCTCCTCAAAATTCTTTTCTCTTTTTGGGGAGTCATCCTTTACTCTCTTGACACTCTCCAGAACTGTGCATCCTAAGACTCCTTTTTTGTCAATGAGGAATGATTGAGCAATTACTATGGGAGCACCTACTCATCATGTTAAACAGGTTAAATGAGTAACTCACGGATTGGCCTTTTTGTTTTTCAAAAATCATCTTCCTCTAATTTATTTTTGGGGAAATAGGTATGTTGTTATGTTCTCTTCCCAAGAAGTTAGTCTGTGTTGTCTGCTTTACTTTTGTCACCAACACCTAAGTGTTGTTAAATATGAGTACAGACAGTTGCCACTTTGGTGGGTTCCCAAAATTACAAATCAGTTATTTGGCTGATTTGTAATTATATGATATAATTACATATATCATATAATGATAGCACTCAAAAGATAATTCACTGGTAGCAAAATTGATCCATGATATTATAGATCCCAGCCACCACTTATAACTTTTTCTCTGTGATAACTCATCATTTGAGGGATGCGTAGATGAGTATGTAGAGTTTATTTTTACACAGTAAGATGTCTTCATTGCATTTAGGTCTAGGTACACACACACACACACACACACACACACACACACACGTGTGTTCCAAAGACAAGCTCCTTTTGTAATAGGGAACTATGTAGTGAAACTTGGGTGGGAGTTCCCAGCCTTGGGTCACTACCTAGAAAAAGAAGAAATGCAAGAAAAATTTCACAGATATGATGCTCAATTTGCTGGAGGAAAATCTCACACTGGGAGTTCTCATCATGGCTCAGCGGTAACCAACTCAACTAGTATCCATGAGGTTGTGGGTTCAATCCCTGGCTTTGCTCAGTGAGTTAAGGATCCTGAGATTCAACCCCTAGCCTGGAAATTTACGTATGCCATGGGTGCAACCAAAAAAGACAAAAAACAAAATGAAATGAAAATACCACACTGAATGTTTTAGATCCCCTTTATTTCTCTGCTAATCCTTTATCATGATATTTTATTACATCAGTTGCCTGTCCTTTTAAACAATGGTTCTAGTATTCCCCAGGCCTAGGATAATTGTCTGTTTCTTGAGATCAGAAGAAGCAATTATTTCACTTTAGGAAAGGCTTGGAATGTGAGAGAAGCTGGTTTCAACATCGGTCTCCTCTCCTTTCAACTTTTCCCACCCCTCATTCCTACAAAGGGATATGCACCAAAAAAAGTCCCCTGCCATTTCAGTCAACAAAGGATGACTGAACACAAGCCATCAACCCTTGCAGCCATGCCTGATGGCATGCACTGAGGGGAATTTAGGATGGAGAGAAATCTGGTCCTAAATACTTAAGATGCAAATCAAAGGAATGATTTCAATAAGATCGTGGTTGGTGAAGCTGAAATGAATCCAACTAGGAGGTTTTGGATTTGATCTCTGGCCTTGCTCATGAGTTAAGGATCCAGCATTGTTGTGAACTGTGGTATAGGTCGCAGACACGGCTCAGATCCCGTGTTGCTATGGCTATGGTGTAGGCCAGCAGCTGTAGCTCTGATTCGACCCCTAGGCTGTGAACTTTCATATGCCATGGGTGTGGCCCTTAAAAGCAAACAAAACAAAACAAAACTCAGACACTTGCTTATTCCCATACATGGAAAAGCACTAAAATCATTAGCCTGAGATATCCGTTTTTTGTGATTAGCATTAACCTGTTGATGTTTCACTACATGGTTTTTTTTTCAGCAAAAATTCGTAAGTGCCCTAGCTCCTCCCTTACCTCTTTGGACCATTTCTTCATAGCTTTCTGAGAGGCTGTCTCCAAGTCTATAGTTCTCAATAAGTTTCCCGCATAAAATGTAATTCTCAACTTTTAAATTGTGCATTTTTCTTCTCTGTTGACAGAGATTATTCTTGCTTTTCAACATCTCTGAGGTCAGGCTTTTAGTGTAGGAGGGAAGTTTGGGAGAGCTTGTTAACATATGCAGAAATGATTTGCCTCATTCAGAATTCTAATGGAATCTAGTCTTTCCTATGTATATCATATACATATTCACCAATAATTACTGTTATGCAAAGCCACATAAAGAAGAATGGGCATCACTAGGATTCAATGTCACATAAAGACCCATTCTCCTTTATGTAGTCTTGTGCCCTTTACAACTTTTCCCCAAAGCCCAAATGTGAGGACTTTTGCCTCAGCGTGTTGTGACTTGGTCTAGCCATTAACCCAGGTTAAGTTTTTCTTTTCTCAATCTGAACTAACCATCTGCCTCCTTTCATATTTGGAAACATCTTAACTCTCATTCTTGTTAGATAATCATAAAATACCCAGGATATTGCCCAGTTGATAATTTGTCTTTGGGCTTCTTTGCATCCTACTGATTAAGGTCAGAAGCTACTGGTCTTAAAGTTCCTGCTATTGCGCAGCTAGTTCAGATCCGATGTTGTCTCTGTGACCGTGCTGGTTCAATCTCTGACTGGGTGTGGTGGGTCAAAGGATCTGGTACTGCTATAGCTGCAAGTGGGTCAAAGGATTTGGTCTTAGGTCACAGCTCCAGCTCAGATTCAATGCCTGGCCCGGCAACTTATATGATGTGGGTGCAGCCATTAAAAAAAAAAAGAAAAAGAAAAAGAAAAAGAAAGCTACTGGTCTCATTTTCTCTCTGATTGCTTTGTTTTAACACCTACTACAGGTCACTTATTAAATTGTTATAATAAATTCCTTTGGCTGAACTTGTTCAAAGAAAAAAACTAATACTTCATTTGCATATTAACCTGTGATTTCTTAGGCAGTATAAGATTTAAAAGACATTTTTAAAGTCATGCATATCATCTTTGTTTATTATCAACCTTAAAAAATTAATTTCAGTATTGTATTTTATTTAGCCTCAGGTCCTCTGTAAAAATATCAACAAATAACCCTGTGGAAGACAATGGGAAGACAGATTTTCTTAGGTTTGTTTATTGGATTATCTTTAATAGCCCTGTTTTCTTATTTATTGCTAGGGCTCAAACACAGTAAAATCATCATTAATTAAAATGCACAGGGCATTCACAGGGTAAATAAAACAGAGTGGAAAGGGCAGCCTCAACTTCATATGTTGTGAGGCAGTTTAGGTTAAAAGGAAAGACATGCTCTCTATCTTGGAAATGAAAAAGGAAATGCTTTTGCTACCCAGTTAAAAGCAAGGAAATATGAAGCCACTGATATTTCAAAAGAAAGGTCTTTTTCAAGCCCCTCTGAGGGTTAATTTTATGACAAAATGAAAGATTATCCTCTGCCATCTGTCACTGAAACCCAGTTTCTATTCTGTATCTAAGCCTCAGAGCAGAGAAAAAGTAAAAGAAATTGAGACATAAATGTTCTAGGAGGTATTTCACAACAAGTTTATTTCTCATTTGTCTTCATCATAAAGATTTCAAGATTGGAACATTTAATAGACCTCTCACTGACAGCTGAAGGGAAGATTAGTGATCAAAGGTTGGAGGTATTTGGAAAAGGAATGTGTTCTTCTGTGGGGATTGATGGGAAAATGAGGAGGAGAGAGAACCTAAAGTCCCCAAATGGAGACTGATTAAACTAAAAGCCCAAGAAGCTGCTGTGGGGGAAGGCAGCATCCTTTATCGATCCAGGGAAAGGCAGGTGGCCCTTCAGAAAAATGAGTAGTAGCCAAGTGGCACTCTTGAGAAAGTCCATAGTAAGAGGTTTCTCACAGGTGCGAGGCTCGGCTCTAAGGAGAGAACATTTGTCAGTGAAACAATCCGTGTGAGGAAATCGTGGCCTTTATGAAGAAACAGGGTATTCAAAACGTAATTCCTCTGGTTCTGTCAGAGTCATTTACCGGAAGTTCATTTCATGGGTATAATTTTCTGGCTTCAATGGATCCAGGCCCTTCCACAGAATTTCAATAGAGAAATCAGGACTGTGGAGAATGTAGTCTTTTCACTTCATAAACTACTGATGAGATCAATGAAACTATCGATTCCACTCACATGCGGTTACCACTCGCTCCCCTACTCACCCACCTCCCTTGAAGTTTAAGGCTTCATTCCAGAAACAAAATGTAGATGTTGTCAGATTATATACTTGAATTTGAACAGAACCACAGTTAAGCTTGAAGCAAAGTGGAAGACTCTTCTTGTTGGTAGATAATGCAGGAAAGTCTAAACAGAGATGTCTGTGACCAGGAAGATACCTCATGGTGAAGCTCAAGATGAGCAAATGTTCCAAGTGAGGAGAGCTTCACTGAAGAGAGTAGCCGAAACTTCCTCCAAGTTCTAACTCCATTCTCCTATTAAGAGGAAATGAGACTCTGAATGAGAATCCTTCTTCTCTTCTGGAATCCCCAAATGTTAAAGCTGGAAAGCACCTGAATACCATATAAAGCAGATCTTTCATTTTACAGGTGCCCAGAAGTAAAATGACCAGTCTGTGGTTACAGAGCTGGTTCATAACAGACCCAGAAGACCCTGTAAATTTTTCTGAAGCCCAGTTCACTTCTTTCCAGTGATAAATATTCTCTCCTTGACCAAAAGAGTTTATTCAGGCTCCTCTGAACTCTCTTCTCAAATAGGCCTTGACTTTTTTGGGTTTCCATGACTTTCTCTGCATTGTCCAATTTTAGCAAAAAATCCTAAATCAGTTTGACCAGAATCCCGTACTCTAATTGCCCTGGCCTGCTTTTCAGCAAGAATCCTGTTAAGCTGGTTTAGTCAAAATCCTCCCTTACCCCCGAGGTTTCCTCTTAGTAATTTCTATTCACTGGCCCCCTACCTCCCCCAATCCTGCTCCTGGGCTATAAATTCCCATTTTTCCTTGTTGTACTTTGAGTTGAGTCCACTGCAATGGTCCTTACACCTATCATGATGTTGCTGAATAAAGAGTGCCTTATGATTCTTTCATAAGTGTCGTGAATAATTTTTTTCCCTAACACTGTTCTGGGGAATCATTTATTTTCTAACCATCATAAAGCATGTGTGTATGGGAGATATGGATTCTCCATTTTTTGTAGAGAAAGAGAACTAGAATCTTTAGCTGAAAACAAAGAGTTTTAAATTTCTTTCAAAAATATATCTTGATTATTGACTAAAATCTTTGTTTTTAATTAAACTCTTATTTCTAGAGAAAGGCTAGGTGATACATATATCTTCAGAGAGTCTGCTCCTGATCCCACCCCAATGATTCATATTATTCTTATCCTCACTGCCAGTTACTCTCTGAAATTTCCCAATTCTAGTAATATTACTTTTGAATGCTAATGACATGCAACTTAATTTTTTTAATTGCTGTACACATTTAACAGAATACTATGAAAACTAAAAATTTAAAACCTCATCAATCTGTTTAAAGAGAAAAAAAGTCAAGTCTGACTAACTCACTATTTTGAAAGAAATTAACATAGTAGCAACAAATGAGTTTACTAGATTAAAAAAAAAACATGTTGAAGGAGGGGTGCTGGATAAGAATGTGCTGTAATCAGAACAAGAGTTATTTTGTATTTTTACAAAGGAATTTGCAAAATTCGTTTGCAGGTGGAGCACAGTCTTTGAAACCTTTGCCACACTATTGTCATGCTTAGTAAACACAAAATATTCTCACCTCCACCAACTCTGGACTCACACTTAAAATGACTTACCCAGCTCTAAAGAAGTGTCTTCCTTTTCAAGAGTATGAAAATGAGGATTTATTTTTATCAGCGGTTTATTGAAGAATTTGAAAGTTAAAATATACATAAAACAATCATTTGCTAAATGCATCAACTCCTTGGGGGTTCTAATTAACAGTTTTGTTGATCTAGATGCATAAAGCTTTCCATTCATTGTCACTTCCAAAATTCTTGTCAAAGTTGTCATCAGACTGAAGGTCTGACTCATTTTTAGCTTATCTGAGCAGCCTGTTCAGATCTGTCAGTTATAATTGTTCTTACTTCTCTAGTCATTTTGTTTAAAATTCCCTGGTCTGCACAGCCCACCAAAACCTCCTTCTGCAGCTGTTCCAATTGTCACAACTGGATTTGGTATTTGCTAAGACATCCAGTCTTAAACTCTCCTACTTCATTCTGGGTCTGGTTAGCCATAAAATGGCAGCTGCGGAGTTCCTGTCAGTGGCTCAGCAGTAGCAAACCCACCTAGTATCCATGAAGACGAGGGCTGGATCCCTGGCCTCACTCTTTGGGTTAAGGACCTAGCATTGCCATGAGCTGTGATCCCATGTTTCTATGGCTGTCATATAGGCCTATTCGACCCCTAGCCTGGGAATTTGTTGCTCTGGATCAAACAAGTGGGGTGACTTTCTCTCCTTTTAAGACTATTTTATGAATCAGTTATCTTTCTTCCAAATGATTTATTCTATTTGATAACGTTTTCATTAATAAAATAATAACTAACTCTCTTGAGGAGATATTGCAAGGTAGTTGGGGAAATTTATTAGCCAGTTTCTAAAACTTAGAGAGAATTGTCACTCTCTCATCCTCTATGTATGTTCTATCTATTGAACAAGAGAGAGGGTGACACAGGAGAAGCACTCACTTTTTTGCGCTTTTGTTATTGCTGCTTATTTTCCTCTTCCTTTTAAGTAGTTAAAAATTATAAGATGTCAAATAATGAGTTTTTATTACAAGTAATATGAAGGCTAAAAATATATACATATATGCTAGTTTTTGAAGGAAACTGATTCCTGATGTAAAGAAAAACAAACACCATGATGAACCAGATACTGTGAAAAATGCTAGAAACACAAACATGAATTTGTCACAGTTGTTCTCTACGTTCCAGGGGTTTAAATGCACCTAACTCTGTATTCTTTCAGTTAGATGATGTTATAAACCTGTATGAGCCAGAGCTTGCATTAGCCAGCTTGGCCAAGAGGCAGTAGTACAACTTTATTCATTACTCTTGTCCCACTCTGTTATGTACAGGTAGCCCTCCTCCATCTGGTAAAAGTGCCACTGGAAAACGTGGCCTCAAAGTCATCCTAACAGAGAAAGGTGGTGAAGGAGGCTTAAGCAGAATGTTTCCAAGGGCTAAATTAATTATTAGTTTATTTATTTATTTATTTATTTATTTATTTATTTATTTATTTATTTATTTATTTTTTAGGGCCCCACCCAAGGCATATGGAAGATTCCCAGACTAGGGATCCCATCGGAGCTACAGCTACCAGCCTACACCACAGCCACAGCAACGCAGGATCCGAGCTTCGCCTGCGACCTATGCCACGGCTCACAGCAAACCCGGATCCTTAACACACTGAGCAAGGCCAGGGATTGAACCCACGGCCTCATGGTTCCTAGTCAGATTCGTTTCTGCTGCACCACAATGGAAACTCCTATTTATTTATTTCTTGGCTGTGTCTACAGCATGTGGAAGTTCCCAGGTCAAGGATCAAACCCACACCACAGCAGCGACCCAAGCTGCTGAAGTGACAATGCTGGGTCCTTAACCTGCTGTGCCATATGAGAACTCCTCCAAGGGCTAAATTTAGAAATGGCTTACCCTGGTTCCACCCACAGCTCATTGGTTAGACTGCGACACATGGTTAACTGCAAGGAACATCGGGAATAACTGTCTTCCTGTGTGCTGGGGAAGAGCAGTTCCAGTGAGCTAATTAACACAGTTTCTACCATATAGCTAAAGATCATTTCTTCTGAATTCTTCAAAATATGTATCAACGTTGGAGTTCCCGTTGTGGCTCAGTGGTTAATGAATCTGAATAGGAACCATGAGGTTGCGGGTTTGCTCCCTGCCCTTGCTCAGTGGGTTAAGGATCTGGCGTTGCCGTGAGCTGTGGTGTAGGTCATAGACGTGGCTTGGCTCCTGTGTTGCTATGGCTGTGGTGTAGGCCAGCAGCTGTTGGTCTGATTAGACCCCTAGCCTGGGAACCTCCATATGTCTCGGGAGCAGCCCTAGAAAAGACAAAAAAAAAAAAAGACAAAATATGTATCAATATTGAAAATAAATACCAGTATTTCTCACAATCACAGGGAGATGAATGTTTTTAGAATCATCATGGTACTTCTCCAAGGGAGCTATTGGTTTCTTTATTGAATCTGTCACATTCAAGAAACATTACACATTCATATAATTTTTATTTGTGGGAAGATTGTAAGTAAAGTCTTGATAACTCATATTCATGTGAAAACATCTGGATCATAGTCAACATAATTGTTTTTTTCTGCATTATATTATAATAGTTAAAGCAAGACTTCTTGGGCACATATTCTAATCTTAATTATGTCTTTTCTGGAGTGGGTTGGATTGTGTTTCCCAAAAAAATTCATTTATGTCTTAATCCCTGGTACCTAGGAATATGATATTATTCAGTAATAATTTTTTTCAGATGTAATCAATTTAGGATGAGGTCATACTAGATTATGTGGAGCTCTACATCTTTTCTTGTTTGTTTTTTGGCCACTCCTGCAACATGTGGAAATTCCCAGGCCAGGGACTCAACTTATGCTACAGCTGTAACCAGAGCTACAGAAGTGACAATGCTGGATCCTTAACCTGCTGAGCCACAAGGGAATTCCTAAATCTTTTTCTAAGAGAAAGGAGAAAGAAATTTGGATACAGAGACTCATGGACACACAGGAAGAAGGCCATGTGAAGTCAGGGGCAAAGACTGGAGTGATGAAGCCTCAAGCCAGGGAATGTCAAGGATTGCTGGTAGTGACCAGAAGTCTGGAGAGGCTTATTCCATGCCTCTCTGGAATCTGGAATGGACTCTCCCTCAGAACCTCCAAAAGGAGCCAAAATTGTGGCTGCCTCGATCTCAGACTTCTAGCTTCAAGAATTGTGAGAGAGGAGTTCCCTTCATGGCTCAGTGGTTAACAAACCTGACTAGGAATCATGAGGATTCAGGTTTGATCCCTGGTCTGCTCAGTGGGTTAAGGATCTGGCGTTGCCGTGAGCTGTGGTGTAGGTCGCAGACATGGCTTAGATCCTGTGTTGTTATGGCTGTGGTGCAGGCCAGCAGCTGTAGGTCTGATTCAACCCCTAACCTGGGAACTTCCACATGCCAAGGGTGCAGTCCAAAAAAACCAAACCAAGACCAAACCAAAACAAACAAACAAAAAAAACCAACCAACCAACCAAAAAAGGAATTATGAGAGAATTAATTTCTACTATTTTAAGGTATCAAGTGTTTGGTAATCTGTTACAGTAGTCCTAGGAAATGTGTACACTTGATTTACAAAGAACACGAACTTTAGGAGAGGTACCATCTTTAGGTTCCTACTATGTGCAAGGCACTGTTGGACATGGGTGATACAAAGGTGGGTACAAAGAGTTTGCAAATCAGTAAAGGTGAAAGACACGTAAATTGACATATATGAAGTCAACTGTGAGCAAATATTTTTGTCCTTTAGGATCTCCCACTAAAAAAGAAGACAAACAATGTGAAAAATTATGTTTTATATTGTCGTTTCTTATTCTTCCTCCAGTAGTCAAAACATCCAGTTCATTTCAACCAATGTCTAGTCTTAATGGTGCTCTTTTAAGACATGGAGTATATAACTGATATCATACAATGCTATGGTAACCCACTTGTTTATCCTGAAGTTGTAAGGGAAAGACTTTTGATGTTTTAGTGATTCTTATGACTTATTTTTTAGAATGTTGCCATAAACTAAAAAGTATAATGGTCCATTAATTCTTAGAAATCATTTCATATCAGAAAAAACAAAGGCTAGAATTCCCTGTTGGCCTAATGGTTAGGGATCTGGCATTGTCATTGCTGTGGCAAGAGTTCAATCCCTGGCCTGCGAACTTCTGCATGCGGCAGACTTGGCCAAAAAAAAGAAAGAAAGAAGGAAAAACAAAGGCAAGTAAAAACCAGTTCTTTTGGAGTTCCCATTGTGGCTCAGTGGTTAACGAATCCAACTAGGAACTATGAGGTTGCAGGTTCGATCCTGGCCTTGCACAGTGGGTTAAGGATCTGGCGTTGCTGTGAGCTGTGGTGTAGGTCATAGATGTGGCTTGGCTCCTGTGTTGCTCTGGCTGTGGCATAGGCCAGCATCTACAGCTCCGACTAAACCTCCTAGCCTGGGAACCTCCCTATGCCGCAGGAGAGGCCTTAGAAAGGGCAAAAAGACAAAAATAAATAAATAAATAAATAAAGCTTGTGTTTGATTAAAAAAAGAAAGTTCTTTCATGAAGCAATTTTTTTGTTATTGTTATTATTATTTTTTTAAATACCAAACAAAACAGTTGTTTTGTATTTGGCATGAAATGTCCAACTTGGAATACAACCAGTGAGAAACCATTTTATGAGGAAGAACAAGTGTCAGAAGACTCCTGTATATGGGGTGTGAAATATGGCCATGTAAATAATAGTGCTTGTAATTATTGGACTGCACTTGGAGTTATCTTTTTTTGTTATATCTGCTAAATGTGTGACCAAATCATTGTCAGTGCATCACTGAAGAACCACTATGGTGTCCTGACTCCATGACTCTGTAAATCAGGGCTTTTTCAGTTTTCATTATTGATCTAACTTTGCTATGGAGATGATTAACTAACTACTGGTTTCAGATCCCTGGGATTTTTTTTTTTTTTGTCTTTTTGCCTTTTCTAGGGCTGCTCCCATGGCATATGGAGATTCCCAGGCTAGGGGTCTAATCGGAGCTGTAGCCACCGGCCTACACCACAGCCACAGCCACGTGGGATCCGAGCCGCGTCTGTGACCTACACCACAGCTCACGTCCAATGCCAGATCCTTAACCCACTGAGCAAGGCCAGGGATCAAACCCGCAACCTCATGGTTCCTAGTCAGATTCGTTAACCACTGCGCCATGACGGGAACTCCTCAAATCCCTGGGATTCTTATAATGGACTAAATAAAATGAACTCAATGAATCTCTTTGGCTTAACTTTGGTAGTAGAGGTAGAAAATGCCACATTATATTTGTCATGTTCAAATATTTATGTACTGTGATATCATTCCCTAAGCAAGAAAAGATAAAGAGGAATTTCTTTAACAAGTTGGCTCTGGTTTGACACATAAAGTCAAATCTAGTTCAGTTCCATTCATGGGAGTTGGAGAGGCAACTACAGATAATTTACCACAACAGATTACACTGAAGTTCATTTGTAGTTCGTGTATCACAGGTCACCATGAAGGTGCTGTAAAGTTAAAGATGGCCCAGCACATAGCAAATAATCAAGTCAAAAGACATCAAGAGGAGAAAAATACCCAGTAGCTCATCACTGCCTTCTTTTAGAAGGTCCCCAAAGTCATTACATTTCTCATCTCAAGGAGAACTCTATTGCTTCATATGTGATCATTCTACTTACTCTGTCTGAAATTGTCGCTATGTGAACCACTTCTTGAAATCTGCTGCTTTTTAGAGTCTAGGGCCTCACGTTTCCTTCTAAATACCTTACAGAGGCCTGTAACTCCCTTAGACCCCCATAACTCCATCTATCTTGGGCTATAGCTGATGTCCTGTTCTTGCAATACAGGTAATCTGGATTAGAAAAGTATTACCCAAGGGACTTTACTACCAGAGTTCATCCCAATGGTTACAGCTCTTTCTCTTCAATGGGTGGGAGATAAAACATCTGCTTTTATAATAATCATTGAAAACTTGGCATTGATGTCTCTGCCACTCCTTCCTAGCTCTCTGGTCTTTCATAACTTGGCTGAAATACCTTGGCTTGATAGTAGGAGGCAGAGTGAAGGTGAGATGGCAAAGAAAGTGTGCAAATATTTTTAAGTATGCTAAACGCTGTGCTTACGTCTTTGGATTTTGTTTCATTTAATTAGTATAAGAATCTGTAAAGTTGTCTTATTAGGCCCCCTTTCCCACTGAAGAGACAGACAGGTTAAACAATGTGCCCCATATCACAATGCTATTAGGAACTGAGGCAAAAAATGAGTCTAATTTCAATGTCCTTGATTTTTTTTCCTACTACATTCTTCACTGAGACACAGTTACTCAAGGATGCTCAGCCTCCTCAGTTAAGGTCACCTGTACCTCATGCCAGCCCTGGGACCCTTTCTCTGTTCCTGGGAAGATCGTGAGGCACACTTGTCTGAATGACTCTGTTCCATCTCTCTTGGGACCAAAAAGCCATTCTAATAATCCTTCTTTATTCCCTTAGCATGTGTTCATGTGACCCTGGATTGCATTTAGAGAGATGAAGCCAAGTAATAACTACATACTCATATACCTTTTGATTATGTACTTACACTTAATAAGTAGGTGCCTACTGTTCCAAAAATGCTTTTGAACAAGATCCCAAAGTTGTGCCAGGGAGCACTGGCAGTGGGTATTTTGCCTAATTTCTGACTATCTGATTTCCTTATCTTGGATTCTTGCTAAACTTTTCTAGACAATTCATATAATGAAGCAGAAAAGTGATATTACTAAAACTTTTATTACCACTGCCTTCCCTTAACTCTTCTCCAGTACTGGGGAAGTACAAACTGGAGTATTTTTGTTTTTAATTTTTTTCTACTACAGCTTTAAATAGACTTCCTTCAAGGCTGGTTGGTAAATAAATGTTATCAAGACACAAAGAGGTAAAATGCATGGAGTACCCAAGCAGAGAAGTTGCAGAAAATCGAGCAAGTGCCACCAAAGAATTTTCAAGTGAGATTGGTAGATAGGCTCCAAAGCCTAAAGTTACAGCATTTATTGTTTGAGTTTTATTGTTGAGTCTCACTGACTTTCAAAGAACGACGTGATTAAGTGGTTACTTTGGAGAAAAATTTTCCAGGTGAAACGTCTGAGTTATACATTGAAGAACCATAGGATTATAACCAAAATGGGTTTGTTCCTACTTTAGCATTTTTCAAAATACTCTAAAAGTGGTATTAGAAATCATGGTAATTAGAAAACAATAAATACAAGGTTTCCAACAAGAGACCACACATACCGTTGCTTTAAAATGGGGATAATACATAGCAACAGAAAGCAGTATTTAACAATAATTTCAGTGAGGAAATGGGACTGTCCAAGTTCACCTCTTTATACTGCATGGGTCTAGTTTGTAAGAGAAGTGACATATACTCAAAACAATGTTTTCCAAACCTGATTAACAAAATCATTTTCGGGGAGAGCTGTTAAAATTACAGATACTCCCAGATATTCTGATTTAGTGAAAATGAATGGAGACCAAAGTATATGCTTTTGTCTTTGTTGTTTTTAGCTCTCCAGTTGATTTTGGTGACCTACAGGATTGGAAATGACTCTGTTAAAAGATTTAGGCCATCTTGCCACTCTAGGCAAGATTTAGGCAAATTTCAACCATTTTCTCTGTCTGGATCAATAGATTGGGGGAATTATAAGCATTGGAAGAGTTTCAAAGATTGATTCTAAGAGATTCTTTCAGCAATAACAGGCTGGGATATGGGTTCAGGGACAAAGTATGTACCAGAAGGAAGATCACTAAGTAATAAAGTGCTGTTGTCCTGAATGACTCAGAGTAACCTTTGACTTCTCTACTCTAGCTTGGGAAATAATAATATAGAGATGGTTTAGTTCCCCTCCATCAGAGGATAACACCATGGCAATTCAGCCGAGGCTGTGAGAGGACATTTGGACCTACAAGGTCAAGACAATCTCTGTGTATGATAACATGCTTGAAACTCACATTTCTTGGCTTGTAAGCCTGTATATTATGATGTCATAAGATTTTGAGATGAGGAGTAGAAGGGAAAGCCAAACTAAAGTGGCAAGATTATTTTTCAAAAGACTACAAGACTATGTTTGTGATTCACCAATTCATTTCCTCTTTCAGCCCATGGAGCCATTGCCACTGCCTCTATCAAGAGAAAAGTTACCACTTCTCTTTTAATATTGTCTGAGAGGTAGCAGAACAAGTTAGATTTGGTATTCCTGGCTTGTATAATAGCTAGCTCCCTATTAAAATACTCAAGAATCTTCCCAGGGAGGCCATTTAGATCCTGAGCCATCTTTGAGTCATGGATCAATTTGAAAATTCTACCAAGAAACACACACACCAAATTTTTGCTTGCAATTTCAGGGACATGTGGATCCTAGCTTAAGAAGTGTCGGCCTTGGCATTTCCATTATGGCTTAGCTGGTTAAGAACCTGGCATAGTGTCCATGAGGATACAGGTTTGAACCCTGGCATTGCTCAGTGGATTAAGGATTCAGCACTGTATATTGCAGAGACCCAAGCTGCAGCTCAGATTCGACCCCTAGCCTGGGGAACTTTCATATGCCGCAGGTGCAGCCATAAAAAGCAGACAACAAACAAATAAATAAAAGAACTGTAAGCCTTGTAGAGAGAATCTAGCAGCAAGATTTCATTTTCATTCCACCAAATGAATTTTAGGTGGCTGCAAAATAACTAGTACACAGAACAGAGCAGAATCTGACCTTTTAAACATATGAGAATATAGTTTTTTTTCAAGGGTTGTTAGTTGTGTAATGCCTAAACACCAAATTTGTACCAAGCATTTATAATGTGCTTGACATTACTAAGTGTTATAGGCAATATCATTTTAATCTTTAAATTTGGCACAGGTGAAGGCACTCAGGTACTAAAGATACCACATAGTCACATAGTTTTTGAGTCACAAACCTGAAATGACTTTAAAGCTAGTATCTAACCACCTGGTTTCCCATCTTGGAATGAAAAATTTACTCTTCACCTGCAACAGTGACAAATTTTCTAAGGGGTACTATTGTTCCTGGGAGAAGCGGCCTCAAGTAATGATATATACCTGATGATATTCAACATTAATTCTGACCATCCATCCTTCTAAAACTCAAATAAATTTACTTTCTCAGTTATAGAATCAACAGCACCAACTCAGTAGTTCAGATCATTCTTATCTATTCCACTAGTTCATAATCTCTTTGAAAACCAAAACCATGTATGCCTCACTTTTCCTCCTCTCACAGCATGTTTTGGCCATAGGGGGAAGTTCAGGATCAAATGTAAGAATCTGTTTGCTCTTTGCAGTTCTCACCAGAGGATAAAATAGTTTCCCAGATACAACCCATAAGAACACTCTTGTAACATCTTTAATAGGCCTGTTTCATCTGGCTTCTATTATATGTCATATATCCAGCTCATTGTAAAAAGCAGCCATTGGTACTTAAGCTTTACAAATACAAGACACTAAACAACTGACTTTAAAGTTTGAAATGCTACAAATCCAGGACTAAATACTATGTTCAATCCAAACTGGGGCCTTCTGTCTAAAGGCTATATGTCAACTGGGCAGATTTTGTCATTATTTAGCTGTGACAATTTGACTAGGGTCCTTAAAGATAACTTTCTAGAAAACCCTTGGACACAATCAAGTAAAGAGTGCTCCCCTTAATCTACTTTAAAAGTCTGATTTTCTATTTATTTATTTATTGCTTTTTAGGGCTGCACCGGCGGCATGTGGAGATCCCTAGGCTAGGGGTCTAATTGGAGCTATAGCCACTGGCCTACGCCAGAGACACAGCAACTTGGGATCCGAGCCGCATCTGCAACCTACACCACAGCTCAAGGCAATGCTGGATCCTTAACCCACTGAGCGAGGCAAAGTATCGAACCTAACCTCATGGTTCCTAGTTGGATTCGTTAACCACTGAGCCAGGACGGGAACTCCCAGATTTCACTTTTTTTCTAACAGGTATTAATACTTTGTTAAATCTCTGAAAAATTGTGTTATATTATTTTTGTCGCCTGATATATAATCTAGCCACTATAAAAACTGGTTGTGTTGTTTCAGATATTCAAATCAATCTAAATTTCATGCCAACCAAATAAAAGCCAAAGAATTGGTAAAAATGAAAAATGTTCAAACATAGATAATTTTGGCAGGTGTTTAAACGTAACACAGATGCTAAAGGCTAATAAGCAGGGTGGCACATTAACTATTCAAGTATCGTAACTTTTACAGAATTACTTTTTGCAGTAGTAATTTATGCAAGACAATATTTTTTTGTACGTTGGTGCTATTAGTACATTGGGGACTATGTCTAGGGAAGGGGTACCTTAAGAAAAATCACCCTAGTAAGGAAGAACATTTCTCGTAGAGTTAGATATAGAAATAGAACATCAGGGTGAGTTAATTTTCAGTAAAGAAATGCTTTAAAAAAAAATCTAAGTTGGAGTTGCCATTGTGGTGCAGCAGAAGCGAATCTGACTAGGAAGGTTTGATCCCTGGCCCTGCTCAGTGGGTTAAAGATCTCATGAGCTGTGGTGTAGGTCGCAGATTCGGCTCGGATCTGATAGTGCTGTGGCTGTGGTGCAGGCCAGCAGCTGTAGCTGATTCAGCCTCTAGCCTGGGAACCTCCATATGCCCCAGATGTGGTCCTAAAAACAAAACAAAACAAAGTCATTTATTTGCATGGTATTCTAATTTGCATGTTTGAATGCATTCTTAGTAAAGGGGATGGAAGAGGGCAGAGGACATAAAAGGAAGAATTAGTTACCATTTTTAAATTTGCCTGGATTGCAATGATTGTTTTAATCAAAACCATCAGGAAAAAAAAAACATATTCAAAACAGACTGTTAACCAACTAGAAGATAACATATAACTTTGGTCATCTTGCTGTTAAGTTTATGCCACAATATGATTTAACTTTTACTTCTAGAACTCTAACAGAAATGCACTCTGGGGGAAAACACAAAATGATGCTTTTTGCTTTTATATGAATTAAAAACCGATGTTTGTGTGTAAAAATAATAAGCATTAAACAGCACTTTTGTATTCTGTTGTTCAAGTACATTTGCTTTAAAGCAGAATGTACAAACATAAGAAACCGCTTTATCAAATTTCAGATTACTTTTCATTAACAATGTGCTGCTTCACCCATGAGAATTTTCTATGTAGTTTAAAGCTATATCTCATTGCTAATCAGTTAGAAACGACACCCATCATTCTCTCCAAAATTATATAAGCTAAATTTACAACAAAAATCACAAGAAACTCACAAATAATTAAGCAAATGAGAGTCAAATTAAAACTCTGTATACAAATGTTTACATGTGGAAGGTCAAAACTTTCCAAGTTATGAGTTACCTAAAATATGACATTTGGAATGGGGCTCATGCAACAAGAGGCTTTGCTTCTCAATGTATATTAATAAATTTGTTTTCAAGCTGTGTGCATGTATTACCAATTCAAAAAATACAATTATAATACTAGTATGCCTAACATGGTACTATTACATTATTTAGGAGACATTTGCCCACGTTCAGTTACTTGCAAAGAATTTCATTTAACATAACCCTGAAAAGAATAATTCTAATCACTTTAAACGGAATGTTTTAAAAGGTTAGGGGTCTTTATCTTTTCACTATACAACTTAATGCAACCAGTCTTATTATCAAACTCTCTTGCCAAGCTCTAGAAATCATCTCTAGAATATTAAAATTAATAAAAGCCCAAAAGCAAGAAGACAAGTTACAGACTGTATTTGCGAAATATACATCTGATAAGGTACCATTATCCAAAATATAGAAAGAACTCTTAAAGCTCAATAAGAAAACTCAATTAAAAAATGGGCCAAAGACATTACCAGACACCTCATCAAAGACATAGAGATGGCAAAATAAGAATACTAAAGATGCTCCATATATGTCATCAAGGAAATATAAATCAGAATGATGAGACTTAACTGCACACCTATTAGATCAGCCAAAATTCAGAATGCTGACAACACCATGTTGAAGATGTAGAGCAACAGTGCTGGTAGGAATGCAAAATGCTTGTACCATTTTGGAAGGCAGCTTGGTGGTTTCTTAGAAAACCAAATATATTCTTACAATATAATCCAGCAATTACAATGGGTATTTACCCGAAGTAGTTGAAAACTTAAATTGCACACAAAACCTACACATTGATGATTATAACAACTTTTTTCACAATTGCCCAAACTTGGAAGCAACGGATATCCTTCAGTAGGTATATGGATAAACTGCAGCACGCCCAGAAAATGGGTTACTCAACACTAAAGAGAAATGAGGTATCAAGCCATGAAGATATGGAGGAAACTTTAGTGAATATTAAGTGAAAGAAGCCATCTCAAAAGGTTATATACATACTGTGTGATTCCATTTATGATGACATCCTGGAAAAGGCAAAATTATGGAGGAAATAAGATCGGTGATTGTCAGGGGTTAGAGTGAAGAAACAGATTTTTAGGGCAATGAAAATACTCTGCATGATAATATGATCATGGATATATATCACTATAGATTCTTCCAAACTGATAGAAGACACCTATAGAAAATACCAACACTGAACTACAGACTTTGGGTAATTATGAGGCAACTCTTGTGGTAGATATTAATGAAGCTATTTGTGTGGGGGAGAGTGTACATGGGAAATCTCTGTACTTGCCTCTCAACTTTGCTGTGAACCTAACTCTAAAAAAATTAGGCTCTTAAAAAATTTAATAGGAAGGACTTACTATGTGCCAGGCATTGTTACCACCTCTATTTACAAATGAAGCCTGGTTCCAGGGTCCATTATCTTCTTTACCACTAGGCCATACCATTCAAAAAATTTTTTGAGTCTGTGGCACAATGGGTTAAGGATCCTATGTTGCCACAAGCTATGGTTATGTCACAGATGTGGCTCAGATCTGGTGTTGCTGTGTAGGCTTTGGCTGCAGCTCCAACACGTCCCCTAGCCCAGAACTTCCATACACTGCAAGTGCAGCTGTAAAAATTTTTTTCCCTTTGCAAGTTCATATTGTGGGAATCCAACTACAGCCCAAACCAGAGTTCCTAGTTTTGCAGGTAATGCCCACTGAAATATAAATTTTATAAAAGGACTAGCCCTAGCCCATATAACTAATACAAATCATCATGGTCCTCTCAAAACATTTCTGGAGTAGGGATGTGCCATGTTAACCTACTTAAGGAGAAATATGGTATATTCTTTAAATGTTTTATATTTCAGTGCACATTCCAAAGATAGAGCCCATTTAGAGTCTCACCTGAGAAACATTCAGGTTCAAATACAGGGGTCTAGGTAGAATTGAATCTTCTGAGCTGTCTTTACAAACCTTGATTCCCTCTCTCCAACTAATGTTCCTGACAAATTAAACCCTTGGGTCCAAATACGTCCTAAATTAATGAAATGATTACGGTAACATCATCACAATCTCACTACTTATTTCAAAGACCATTAGACCAGTTAAGTTCAAGGTCCTCCATCTTGTCTTCTTTATCCCCAACGCTCCCTGATTTCAAAACCTTAAGATTGAAAAATTTATCAAGCAAATGTGATTAGTAGAGGTAGCACTGAGAGGGGAAAAACGAATACATTTGCTTGCCTTCTAAATACTATAATTTTCAACTTGATTGTGATTCAATATTCTCTTGGAGTTCCCGTCGTGGCTCAGCAGTTTAAGAACCCAACTAGTATCCATGAGGATGTGGGTTTGATCCCTGGCTCCACCCAGTGGGTTCAGGATCCAGCGTTACCATGGTTTGCTGCTGTATAGGTTGCAGACTTGAATCAGCATGTCACTTACTCCTTTTTCTTTACTGACTTACATGACATCTGCAAAGACCAAGCCCACAGATCCATCTCAACATTAGAACCAAACTCCAAACAAAAAACCGGTGCCTGTTTTTGTACACAAACTGTCATGCCTAAAGTGTCATTTATAAAGGAAAAAAGGGGGGGAGGAAGCTGGAGGTAGGAGGATTGAACAATTATGTGCCACACTTAAAATGTTTCACACCACTTATCTCATGGTTCTCACTTGAATATATCATGTTCAAGGATGGCAATGGGAAAAAAAATTACAAGACAACCATGCAACAACCATATGTCTACATATGCAACTAAGACGTTCAATATGAAACATTTTCTAATTATCCCCCTTTAGCATTACTAACTATGGCTTAAAAACCCAATGAACAAGTGGAGGTTTCCCTCTGTACATGGCTTTTATTATTTACATAATACAATATAGCATCAATGCTGAAGAGCATGATTATGTGCAATACATAAATATGAACTATCTGTACACATCTGCAGATCTAACTCAGAACTAAGGTACATAAAATTGAAAGCAAAACTGAATGCTTTAAGAATAAAAGTAAAAACTAAGACGGAACACTGCAATAAATCAGAAGTAGTGCCTCGTGTACATACTTAACTATTTACAAATGAAAACAGGCATTACCACGACACTAATCTAACTATACTCATTTATATATAAAAAACACAAGTTTCATACATCACAAAAAACCTTCCATTATAACACAGAAGTGATATTACCAGACAAGCATCAGTGAATTATACTGCCTCTTCTAGTTGTTATTGTACAATGCTGTAGATAATGCAGCCCATGCAATACACCCAAGAACACTAGAGTCCTACACCCAAGTACAATTAATATGATAAAGCAGCCCTCTGCAAGTGGTGCTGGATACCACTAAGAAGTCTACTGCAGCCATGTTGGTTATGATTTTCCATGCAGAAGGGTACAGTTACATTAAGAACTGAAGTCTTTAAAAAAGCTTTGAACATTCTTTCTTGAACCAAAACATTCAACAAAAGATGCACATGAAAAATTAACTATTCAGATACCTTTGCAACTTAAAATTCAGATGCATGTTACTCAATAGAGTTGCTATTATGTGAAAACCAAACGTAGAGTTTTAATTTCTTCTTGTAAACAAATTAATCCTAGTGCAGTTCTGTGCTACACATTTTTAGCAATGAGTAATGCAGACATCTTCTGGTGCAGGCCAGCACAATAAGCTTCAAAGATAGCTCAAGACCCTGTTGGCTTGAAGTGTTTTACTTTTTATAACCAGTTGCGATTATACCTTTCACAATGTCTCATTTGACAGCTTTTTAGAAGACCAATTAACCAGGCTTACATATGGCACCGCATGGTTTCATGAAAGGTCTGATCCTCTTTATAGCTTTCTTCCTGCTTCCAAAGGACATGTGGAAATTAACAGGGTGAAGTTTAACTATGGTAGAAGTAGACTGCCAGTCCTTTTCTGGTGTACCATTTTTAAAAAAAATACAGGCACATAACACTAGCCAAAGGTTATACCTTGATTACATTCCCAAAGGCAGATATGCTGCAAACATGCAGATATTTCATGTATTGTTTGGCACAAGGGAACTAAATGTAGTCCCTATTATCTGTGTATTTCAATTTGCTGTGCAGATTTTCATCCAATTTTATTCAGGGGAGGGCATATACATTTTGTAGGGCTGTATCTATCCAATTCTGCCTGTAACAAACACCCAAACATCCTAAAATATCAATTGTAAGACAGACAAGTGTAAAGTAAAACTCTGGAGAACATCAAAGGAAAATGGCCATGCATCTGCTCTTTAATGTTTTCCTACGATATATTAAAATAAAAACAAAAGTATCAGTCTCTTCACAAGTAGTAATTTATATTCTCTGGATTTTTTCAGCCACAACAACTGGATTCTCTTTCCTGATTTTTGCTGCAGCTTCTGCTTTGTAATCATATGGACAGTTGTGCTTGTCAGAGTAACGGTGAAGTCCACAAAACAAATTTCCACATCGGCAGTCAAACCCTGTATATACAAGAGGAAGGAGAGTCACTTGGGAACGTCTAGCAATTAAAAAAAAAAAAAAAAAAAGCATTAATCACTACAGAAAAGGACCAGATTTTCATGGCTTTCTGCAACATGAAACAGTCTGTCACTTTAAATCCTGAGAGTGCTCTTGGCCTTCTCTGACATGGTGAAAAACTATCCTTCCATAAACACCTGGAGGTATCATACAGGATAGAAATTACACAGGCTCTGGAGTTGGAGGCTGACCTGGATTAAAATCTTAGTCCTACCTATGTTAACTGGGTAATGTTTCCTCAAGTGAAACGTAAGAAAAGACAACCATACAGTCCTAAAACTTAAAGGAAACAAAAGTACCTAGAACATTTTGTGCTTGGTTCAAACTAGGTGCTTACTGTTTAATTTAGCCACCTTTTCCCCAGGAAAACAAAGGAAAAAATCAACAAGGATGAATTTCTATCAATCCAATAAAGGAAACATAGAAGGCCTGAAGTTAGGAAAGGGTTTCATATGATTAGAGACACCAATGGAAATCAAACTTCTCATGGTCCGTTCTTCTAGTCTACTCTGGATACTTTCTATTCTTCAAAGTTGGGCATTTTGTTTTACATGTAAGACTGAACAACCCCTTAGGCAGTAACCAGGAGCTCCTTGTTAAATCCTAGCAGTAAAATATACATGGTCTTATGTGTTCTTTAATACCTGTAAGGCCAACTTTCTTTCTGCACATGAAACATCTGTTCTTCTTTGGTTTGGGCAACTCAGGAGCTTTTTCTTCACTTTGAGAAGTACTGGGCTGAGAAACTGATGGACTGGGTTGAGTGACAACTATAAAACAAGGGTAAAAATTAGAAACTTGTCCAGAGTTCACTGGCTATTATCTAAGCAAAAAAAGCAAACAATTAAAACTGGTAAGATTCTTGTGAAAGTACTTAAGAATTCTTTCTTGAAAGCATGTACTTTAAATGAAATCTCCTACTTTAGTATCAATTCTGAGAATTTCTTGCCAATTAACATAATACCACTTGTTTCTGTATATTTTATTAGATTATCACTCAATTCAAATTCCTTTAAACTCACTCTTAAGAGCTTATACTGGGGAAAAAAACCCTAAGTTTTAAAGACCTAAGAGATGTGGTCATTGGCTCAGTTTTTCCATACTGCAATTGCCTATATGCAAACTTAATTAGGGTAGTTCAAATTCATTATTACTCAGTATATAGGGTTGTCAACTTCTGAGGTACTTAGCTATAGCCATTTTGGATTTATATTGGTAGGAAAAAAACTGTAAACAAACCCAGCAAATTTCAACAAGTAAAACTCAAATCATTTATCCCTAATTAACTTCCCATCTCAAAGTTCCATAATAATTATTTTGCCATTTCAGTAAGTGCTTTATATATAAAGCACTCATGTAAAAAAACCTTGAAAGCTTAGGAAGCACTGTCTCTAGGACAATTTAAGTCCTAGCGAAGCTTTCATTTTATTTACTTATTCATTTTGCTTTTTTTTAAGGACTGCACCTGCAGCATATGGAAGTTACCAGGCGAGGCACCAAATTGGCTGCAGTTGCCAGTCTATACCACAGCCACAGCAATGCCAGATCCTTAACTACTGAGCAACGTCAGGGATCGAATTAGCATCCTCACAGATACATACTAGTAGGGTTTACATTACTGAGCCATAACAGGAACTTCTTACTTTAAGACTACTAAGGAATCGGACAGTCTTAAGACATACAGGGAAGGAGGGTTAAGAGAAAAATGATATAGAAAAGACAAAGAAAACTGAACTACAGAATGCCTACTAAAAAATTATAAATGAATAAATAGCCACAGATCTAATCCAAGAGTACAGTTCCAAGGTCAGAGTCATTTTGTGGAAAAAAAAACAAAAGCAAAACAAAAAGCCCCCCAAATCCCAAACAGAACAAAAGCCCTACAAACACCATTTTGGTCAGTTCTTCAGAAGGAAGGAGGTCATTTCAAAATACTAAATATGGATTCACTTGTCCACCTTAAGAATTTTCATCCTTTTATTAATTACGATTGATATGGTTCACATAGGCTTGGCTAGCTAATGTTAGCAAAAGTAAGCTCAAAGCAGATAATATAGTCACTGACACTATTTTTTCATAATAAAGTTTTACACTGTGTTCAGTCAATACTGTACTAGGAAATAATGATCAAATGAACTATGTGCCCATACAGTACATAGATGGTTGTTCTAGGGTCCAGCACAGTTAATTCAAACAAGTCAAACTTCTGGCAATATTAGAGCACTTTCTGCTAGAATGGTTTTGGAGAGTCATGCTATCCAAATTAAGCACAGACTCAGTCACTATCTAATGAAAACTAAAATGCCTTTCCACGCTGAGTTTTAAATTCCCACAGGGACCTAATATTTCTTTAGCTTCAAAGTTTCTTTTGTGTCCAGTATATTCTTTTGCTTGAGTAATTTCTATAATATTTACAATACCAGACTGAGTTAATGCTTTTGATTACTAAATTTTTCCTCAGGGCTCTAGAATTTAATCTATATAATCTCTTCTGTTTATGAATACATTCAATGATTTAGATACCTTTAAAATATACTGGTAAACTATCTTTTAAGTTTATCAAATTCTTAACATGTCCAGTCTTCATATTATAAACTTGGCTGATTTGCACGTGTGGGAGTGGATTATGGGGGGGAGGGAGAGAAGATTTAAGAGCGACTACTATTTTACACTTCAAGGTACTTTCAAGATAATGGTTTGCTTGGCCTATATTTTATAACTCTCTCTCCTCTTTGGTCCTTCAATGGGAAGACAAGAATTCCCCCCCACCAACCCTTCCTTATAGTACCAAATCCAGAACTGAACTAGTATTAAATGAAAAGCATACCTGGCTCTGACACCTCTGTTTTCGGGGTAGTTATTTTGTCCTCTCTTGAAATGCTCATTTCTGTCATTTGCTGAGTTACAGGCAAGGCAGCCACAGGCACATTTCTATTTGAGTTCAAGCAAACATTTTTCAAGATGTTAAGGGTACTTCTTTGCGAGGTAATAAGTTGTCAGTTCAATTTAAATCATATATTATTTTCAATAGGATCAAATGGAGCTAAATAATCTAAAAATGATACCCAGCACAAATAGTTGAGACTAAGGAAAGCAATTTGATAAATGGCTCACAAAACAAGGCTGCATATTTGTACAGGTTATGATGTTCTATTACAGCCAACTAGAAATTTTTAGCTGTGCCTGTAGTTTGTTTAAGGGCAAAAGGGGCAGCTTTGCCAAAATGCTTTGTGTAGCATGACAATACAGTCTACCATACTCTCATTTTCTACAATCCCTATACCTGAATTACAAGCAAATAAAAGCACAGCATTCTCAACATAGTATCCCTGAAGTCGTTCTGGAATGTATTATAATACACATCTTTACTCAATGACCTACAAGGTCATATTAAAGGACACTGGAATCCCCAATTATGCAACAGACGCAAAGCCAAGGACATCTAATGTATTAACATCCTTACAATTTATTAACATTCATAATTATGATGTTATAGTTATCTTTATTTCTTCCCTGTTTTATCACGAAAACCCTGAAACATTCAATCTTACCTTGATTTTTCAGATGTGCTGCCAGCAGCACCTTCACAGTTGTTTAAACTAGCATCTGCTCTTTGTACAGATGCAGAATCTGAGGTAGGACTGTTGGAACCACTAGCTGTCCCTATTTAAAAAAAGGATTGTTAAGCAACAAAACAACACTATAAACACTATGAAAACCATTAATAAGTAACAAATACTTGCATTTAATCAGGTTAGCCACTTAAGCACTTTCACTGTATTGCAGAGCCCTACACTCAAATGACAGGCAAACAAATATATATATGTATATATATGTAAAATGTCATATCCAGAGAACATAAGAATAAAACAAAACATAAAAAAAAAGAAAAAAGAGAAAAAACTACTAGAAGATGCTTGTAGACAGTCACTCATTCCTCATGTAGCCAGCCATGCCAAGTACTTGGGCTGTTGCTTTAAATTTCAAGCTTTTCTTGGGTCTTCTCTCCTGGGACTTTGAGCATTCTCAGTCTTAGTCCCCAATTCTTGGGTCTCTATTTTCTGTCCACCAATTCTTCAAATGGGTTATTCCTTGGAAACAACTTACCCATTGGACTCATTCTGCCACTATTCTGCTGTCTCTGAAGATGTTCTTTGTAGCAAACAGAACACATTCCATTTGTCCTAGGATTCCCATAAAAGCCACATCCTGTACTACACAGCATGGGCCCTGGGGTCTGGTTAGTCTCCTGAGCCATATTTTTCTGCTATAAACAAAACAAAAACAAAACTTTAGAAACTAGCATATAGTAAAACAATAAAATCATTAAATTAGTGAGTTGCCACTGTACCTTGTTAATCTTAAAAAATAAGCTAAATTATGAATATTTTGTTGCACTTATGAAACAATGGACATGAACTGCAGATTGCTAATAATTTATTATGACTTTACATTCTTCAGAATAAAAAATTTCTCATTAAACATTACAATTAATTTTTTTATCTTACCTATCAGTGTTTTAATTTCTGAAAAGGTCACACTTCTGGATCAGAATTATGTTTAAATCAATTTGGGCAATTAGTATCTTTAAATCACTTTCTGCTCTAGTGCACTACAGGCAGATCATTTCAAATAATGACAATTAATTAATGACTCATGGTATCTGTTAGTGGTTCTTTAAATTGGCTGTATCTTGGAGGTAGCTCTAAAGACTTCTTAAATCTAACACCTAAAAGTTGGGTCCACTAGTAATTCAACGATTCTCTGATGCAGAGCATCTGTACTTTTAAAATGCTCCAACACCTTTACAGAAGACTGAAAAGAGCTGATAGATCATCTCTTTCTGTTACCTTGGCACCAAAAAGTGAAGCTCTTTAACAAAGAATTTAGGTGTCAGCTGCTTAGGAAATTCCTTTCCTTCTTCCTTTGACATGTGAAATCTAGGTCTAAGTATACTTTAAAATCAGTGTCTAGAAACCTGCAATGCACAAATTATCAGCCATAGATTTACTGCTCAGCCAAGGGTTCTATTAAAACTTTTACAAGTGCTTGTCTTTCTTATACCAGAAAATAATGAATTCTTTTCAAACTCGCCAATTACAATAAAGCAAAATGAAGCAAAATACCACCTTTAGTGATGGCTGGTATTTAATGTTAGGTTACCAGAAAGATCTTTACACAGCAAACAAACATACCCTTGCTTTTCCAGAAGCCTTGTTAAAATTAGCACAAATACAGTAATGTTTTGCTAAATTCAGTACAATTTTCCTGAGTTAATAGAACATAAACATTTAATAAATGAAAAAAACTGGAGAGTTCCTGTGTCACCTTGAAATGTGTATGAATGTACAAAAAAACTTATTTCAGAGCATTTTTAATCAAAGGGAAGATACTGTGCTATTAACTTATGGTCCCTGTCATTTAAATGTACCTTAATGTTGAAAATGAGATCATTTTTAAGTTATGAACATTTCAGATAAGTGCACGGAAGTACTTCAAAAGCTAGAGCTTGCTATTTCCTAGAATCTCATGGCTTTTCCAACCACCACATACTAGGATACTCTCTTATGTTTTAATGAGTATTAACACTTCTTACTAAAATTATAAAAAGGGGAGAAGCGGACTAATCAAACTTAACCTGGCCAGAATAGTGACAATTATTCCCTAAAGCATTTAAACAGGACAGTCATCTTTTGTCAGCAAAAAAGACACCTTGGTTCAAACTTGAAAATATTTCAAGCCAATCAAGCTTGTATGGAGTGACCAATATTTGCAACTTACTTCAGACAATAGTACTAATTTAGTTGATACTGTCTCTTTAAATAGCAAGTGGAATTTAGCTGACTCATTTTGGAGCAGGGTAGTATAAACATTTCAACATAACTTATGAAGTTTATTAATAAACACTTTCAACTAGGTTTAAGTACTAACATGTGCAAAAAAATGCTTCAAATAATAAATTGTGTATTTATTTGCATGCCCACCATGCAAAGTATGTGAATCTTTTTGCCTTACACAAAAAGTAGGATTATTCCTCGAAGCCAGTTTAATGCTAGCTAGCTCACTTTCTATACTAACTTCTAGATTCATCTTACAGAGGCTTTAGAAGTAAATTGACCTAAAGTCAACCACTATTAATATTAGCTAACCTGATTCTTAAAATCTTATTTTTTTATATATAAATGGGGCTGGGGGAATCTCATTATTTCACATGCAAAATTACTTGTCTCCTTCTTCAGAAAACACATCTACTTTCAATTCACTATAAATAGCCTCCAAATTCTGAGACAGGAGACACCAAGACTTTAGTCTTCTACAAGGATTCCCATCTTGTAATTTTTACCCCCCCTCAAAGCCAGCATTTAAATGCCATCACATGTGCACAGCTTGCCTTAATATTTCTCAGAAGCTTAGATCACATGGGGGGGGGGAGCGCTTCAGCCTGTCACAAGGCTGCAATGTGACAGGCTGAGCTGGATGGAGGCTCTCACATAAAGCCTAGTCAACAGGGGCCTCTGAAATCAGCTTCTATTTATATCTCAGAGCCTGCTAACTCCTACACAACCCCCAAAACTAAGGATGCAGCATTCATATATCTAACGTAATATAGAAAACACACCAAAAGGATGTCATTAAGGTTGCTACAGTTTTTCTAACATAAGGAAGGGTAAAGAACAATGTCAAATTCAAGCCAGAAGATGCAACCATCATTAATCACTCATGAAGCTAAAATGGCCAGGGTTGTTTATAAAAACCAAGGACAGCGAAGCCAGCATCAAGGCAAAAAGAATCCTGGTTAAAGGTATTTATTTTTTGAGGTGGGTTTGGGGGATGAAGCACTGTGTTTCCCGAACTTTGCAGCATTTTAGAATAATACATATACCATTATTATTTAATACCTTTTAAATTGTTAGGAACTTAAGCATTCATGTGTCAGCTCTATCAGGTATAGCTAAATTGTTAATTTTTATAGTTTTTATAGCTGAAATGCCTATTTTTACAACTTTGGTTACCTCTAATTCATAGCTAAAAAACAAATCAAAAAGACTACGGCATATAGGGCATGTAACTGAAAATCCCCCAGCCGCCAATATGAATGTAAAAAATTTTGCACTTCTGGTGCACAAAATGTTAAAAGACATTAGAAGTGCCCACCCACTTGGAGTCAAGAGATCCGGAGTTCTAGTCTCTAATCTACCTCTAACTAAGCCAGTGACCTTGGGCGAGCCCTTACTTTCCAGATCTCAGTTCCCTCTTGCCAAATGGAGGTTAGTGTGATTTTTAAAAGGTTCCTTTTCAGGCTTAATATCGGGCCTGAGAGGGGGGAAAAAAAGGAATAAAAAAAATCTTTTGAGGACGACATTTTTGTGGGAAAAACCTGAAAAAAAAAATGCAATGTTTTCACCAATAAAGTTCTGAAATCCTACTTTTAAAAAGAAGTAAAATAAAATTCATTTAGCTTTTTTTTTTTTTTTTCTTAAAGCCTGCAAATTACCTAAATGGCCAAGTTTAAGGACAGTGGCTCCGTGACCTATATACTTCTTTACCCTAATATGTCAGACCAGATTCTTCGGAGACGCTAAATCAATCAAGGTAATCCCAGCCTTTCCCCAAAACAGCTCCACGGAGTGCGTGTAAAGCGAGCAAAGAATTTCACGTTCACCAGCCTAAATGCATGAAACAAAGGAGTAGGTGCTCCACTTCCTTCATGAAAGAGATCTTGGTTGAGAAACGCAGCGACACCGGTAAAACTGAAACACCACGACAGAGAAGGCCCCCTCACCTAATGTTCGGCGAATTCAGAACAAGTTCGGGTCCCATTGGTCCTCCACCCATACCCCTATGACCCTCCAAGAGAAGGCCTCACTCAGGAGAGCCCATCAGGGCCTTCTTCAAAAACCACTGAGTCATGCATAACAGCAGCTCCGCAGGCCAGGCCGGCCCCTCACCCAGCCTGTCCTGCGCCGACCCCCGACCCTCAACTGCTCCTCCGAGGTGGAGATGGGGGGGGGGGGTGAGGAAGGCAAGGGGCCAGGGGCGCCGCCGCCGCCACCATTTCTTTGTCTTTCCTGGTCAGGCCGCCCACGCCGGGCGCCACCGCCGAAGACGGCCGGGGTGGACTTGAGGGAGGCCCGGAGCCCGAAACCCCGAGGCCGCACGCCAGGCATTGTTTCCACGACCGTGCGAGTGCGACTGAACCGGAGGCAGGGAACCGGGTCTCCGGCCACGACGACACGATGACGCCTCCGTCTTTGTGCTTCCTGAACTGGCGGGCGGGCTCCCCTCCCCCGGACGCCGCCGGCCGCTAGGGTTTCGCCGGAGGCCTACGGCATCCCAGTCCTCCGCTCCCACCACCAGCCCGGGACGAACAGCCGGGAGCCCTGCCTCCCCTCCACACCACTCACCCTGCGGGGCCAGGAGCCGGGCTCGCGCGCGACGCCGGCGCGGTGGGGCCGGTCCGAGCCCTCAGGGATAGGCGAGTCGGGTGCCTTGGAGCCGCAGCCGCGGGCCGGTCGGAACCGCAGGAGGTTGCGCCGCCGCCGCCGCCGCCGCGGGGTCCTTCTTTGTTCCCGCAGCAGCAGTGAGCGTGGCCGGGACACGCCGGAGCTCGGGAAGTGGGAGGAGGGAAGCGGCGCGGGGCGGGGGGACAGAGGAGGCGGAGGGAGGACCGAAGGCCGCGGCAGCTAAGGCAGCTTTCGGCGCTCACCCGTCGTCGCCTCACGCCTCCACCAGCGGCGGGTTGGGCAGACTCCGAGGGAGAGCGGGGCGCGCGCAACTAGGCCTGGGCGCCGCAAGGGCCCGCGGATGGCGCTCTCTGATGCTTATTCTACCACCGAGGAAGCTGCGCTGTTCCCGGGAGCTAGGAGCCCAAAACTGAGATGCAGACAGATCTGCGCTCCAGCTCACTGACGCGTTCTCTCCTGCCGGCGCTCCGGCTCTGAGGGAAAGAGGGAGGGAGGGGGCGGGGCCTGTGCGTCATCGAAAACCCCGACGGCCCCGGCGGCGCCGGGAGCGCGATGACGTCACGTGCCCGTCGCCGCGCCTCTTGCTCCAGTCACCCGGTCGGGGAGGAGGGGCCGAGCTTGACCGCTCTGCAGTTGCGCGGAGCCGAGTCACTGGCCAGGCTGCCGGCCTCAGGGCGGAGCTGGAAGGAGTTAGACCGGTGGAGGACGCGTTTCTATTTTTAACCTGATTATCCGCCCTCAGCGTCTCTCCTGATTTTCTCAGTCCAGCCTGCTTTTCGCCATCTCAGTTCTCACGCTTTGTCTCGACCCCTTGGCAGACATTTCCCTTTCCTCCTTACTCCCCCTTCCCCCACCCCTCGAGAACGAGTTAGAAGGATTCGCCTCAGAAAATGAACTGCTCTATAGCCTCTGGGTCTCCTCGCCTCTTTATGACGCTTCCCCGTCCAGTTCCCTCCCACACCTTTTCGGTTCTAAAGTACAGCTTGAGCGTTGCCTTGTTGCCGTCGGGAAGGAGCAGGGCAGGCGGCGCTGGCTCTCTTGCACGCCCAAGGTCACGGGTGGTTGTGCAAAGTCAGGAAATGCTTGGCCTCACTGGCTGCCAGTCCTCCGCCCCGCGCGTCGGCGTTGTTGTTCTGAACAAACTGTCTTGGCCAGCCTGTAAAATCCCTGGAAATTGGCTATTCCAGCAAAGCGTCTCGAACTGGGAAAGCACCAAATGTTCTACTCAAGAAAAGAAGGGCCAAACAAGCTAGACCTGAGGGAGAGATAAAAAAGAAGGCGTTGCAGGAGGAAATTCAAGAGGGGGCAATTCAGAAATGAGGCACAGGCCCCGACTAGTTTGAAAGGGTGAATTAACTAAAAACAGAACCTTTTCAAAGCAGCAACAAAAAAATCCCACGTGCAGCTGACCTCTCCAGGTGACTTTAGTTCAACTCAGAAGACCCAAATTAGTAACACAGAAAGGGACTTACGAAAATTTTGTAGTAAACAATGGCCTAATGAATAAATAGAAACGGTTTTTAGGCCTTCTGATAGCCACCATTAAAATGGAGAGGTAGGTCCCTTCCTTGTTTCCCAAACTTGCTGATCAGAAAAATCCACCTGGAATAATTATTTACCTTTAAATAATCACCTAAGCTTCTCTCTTGGAAGTAGTTTTGGTTATCTGGGACTTTGAAGTTTAAATAATGATCCAGGTGATTCTAATTTATAATTTTGTCTGGGAGAATGTTGTCCTGATGCACTTTGCCAACGTTTCCAAATCAGACCGCTTTCTGCCACAGTAAGCTGAATCCCTAGAATGTAACTGACCATTTTCTTTACAACTTGGAGTTATTGCTACAGGCAGGTAATGTGTTGAAGATGTAAGTAGTTTCGGATATTGGTCCCAGGAAATTTACTTTCTTCATGTAGACAAATTAGTAAAAGCAGAGCAGCTACCATTTACAGGCCATTTTCAGGGCTAAGATTTTTCATTTAGGGTCTCGTTTAATCCTCACAGCAGTTCACCGAGATAGGTACTATATACCCATTTTCAAAGATAAGTGAATAATGATGAAAGAGGATAAGTGACTCTCTTGAGGCACCGAAGGACAGGGAAATAGTGGAGGTGATTCTTAGGACAAAAGTAACTTGGAAATTCTTCCCCCCACACACATCCATTTTAGTTGTTAAAAAGTGGAACAAGATAATTCTTGAAGAAGCATGATTGAAAGAAAAAAACCAACAAAGTAATAAAACAAGCTGGTTATTTAATAAGGTATTGCATAATATATATTATGTAGCACCTTCTCAGCCAATCATAATTTTCTCTGTAAGGTTGTTTCTAACAGGAATGTACTTGATATTGAGCCTATTTTTAGCAAGTTACTGTTGCAGCAACTACCCTAGTTGTTCTCAAAGTGTGGACCATACACCAGCAGCATCAGTATCACTTGGGCACTTGTTAGAAATACAAAATATGGGAGTTCCTGTCATGGCGCAGTGGAAATGAATCCAACTAGGAAGCATGAGGTTGCGGGTTCGACCCCTGGCCTCTATCAATGGGTTGGGGATCTGGTGTTACTGTGAGCTGTAGTATAGGTTGCAGATGAAGCTTGGAACCTATGTGGCTGTGGCTGTGGCTGTGGCTGTGGCATAGGGTGGCAGAACAGGGAAATATTGGAGGTGCAGCTTGGATTAGACCCCTAGCCTGGGAACCTCCATGTGCCGGCCCTAAAAAGTGGGGGGGGGGGGGGGGGAAAGAAATACAGATTCTCAAAAGAAAAAAGAAAAGAAAAAGACAAATACAAAAATTCTCTGGTCCCCACACCAGACCTAATGGAGTTACAAACTCTCGGGGTGTGTCCAGTGATCTGTTTCAATCTGTTTCAACGATAGTCTTCCATGTAATTCTGATACATGCTTGAGTTTGAGACCCATGCCATAAAGACATCTCTCAAGATGCTCATACTATGTGTAGGGAAAAGTTTTGAAATTTTTTTTTTCTCATATTACTGGTATAACAGATTAGGTGATATGCTTCTAAAGAGGTTTTCTTGTTTTGTTTTGATATTCTAAATTTTCAGTTGGACTATTTTAAAGACAAACATAAAATACATAGTAGAATATTCTTAATGTAGTATGCAAAAGAGCTGTCATTCTATGGTCCTCAGAGAAGGTTGAAACCAGCCTCTGCCAAAAAGAACAGGTAAAGTGAGTCATGCTCCAAATGTGGTGTTGTCCATTGAATACTTTTTGCAGAATTTCATTATATGGGACATACCAAGTGACTGGTATTGATCAGTTCCCAAGTTTTCGTTGAAACTAATGCTAACTTTTTTTTTTTTTTGTCTTTTTAGGGCCACATCAGCGACATATGGAAGTTCCCAGGTGCTGAGACCAGCTCAGCAGGAGACCAGCTCAGCAGGATGGGGCTGAAGAACTGGGTGCTGTGGAACTTAAGGAAAGAAAGTTAACATAAAACAAGACACAGAGACATTTATCTTAAGTAAAGATGGGAACCGGGGGACTCAAGGTCTCAGGGACCAAGAGCCCTGCCTCAAGAAACCACACTGCTTTTATTGTGCTCTTTAGATGAGATCAAGTGAGGAGTGGCTATGGGTGGATGATAATAGGGTTTGTTTACTATTATATAAGTTATTTTACTATTTTAAAAACCATTTAGCTGGTAAAAGGTTAAGCTCTTACTCTGACCTCTAGGGACATAACAGTTCTTAAGTCATTTACCAGCACTGTGACTGTTTTTCCAAGCAGAAAGATGGGATAAAGTAAGGCAAGAAGATGGGATAAAGTAAAGAAGGACAAGATGGAGTTTTCAAAGAAACATGTCTTGTGACACCCAGGCTAGGGATTGAATAGGAGCTTCAGCTGCTGGCCTGTGCCACAGCCACAGCAACGTGGGATCCGAGCTGAGTCTACAACCTACACCAGAGCTCATGGCAACATCAGATCCCTGACTCACTGAGAAAGGCCAAGGAATCAAACCCACATTCTCATGGATACTAGTCGGATTTGTTTCCTTTGAGCCATGAGTTGAACTCCTAACTCAGTTATTTTCTAATTCATTCTTTTTTTTGCACACTTAACTTCATTCTTATTTACCCATTAATTGGGTGTTGGAATACACATTGATGGGAAAAATTGACCCTACCTTTATTCTCATGGACTCTACTGCCATGTTAGGGAGAAAGACGTTAACAATATTATCATATAAATATATAATTATGAACTGGTAAGTATTTTGAAAGAAAGGTACAGAATACTATGGGAGCATATAAGCAATCACAGTGGTTGCTGAGAACTCATCCACATCTGAGTGGAATCAGTCATCTCCATTGCCAGTGGAACCAGGCTTATTTCCTTGAAGTAGTTAACTGTAGCAAACTGTTATGTCATATGAGAAAGAACAGTTTGTATTCTGCTTAAGAAGTCAGGTAGAGTCATTTCAAGTTCATATACATTTTTCTTTGTAATCTAGGAGTGGGCCAAAAGGGGACTGATGATTGGAGAAGAGAAAATTATTTAAGATTTCTTCGAAAGTAGAAACTGATATCCTTTAAAAATAGCAATAAAAATTATTAGTGCACTGTAAAATATGAAAGACCTGGAGTTATTTTAGTTTGACATATAGTTTTCCATTATGGAATAGGACTTGCTTCTGTGGCATTATTGTAATACCCTGTCATGGGTAACTTCATTTTTTTATCTTTTCTTGAGTAGAGCTTGGTGAAACACCAAGTCTTTGCTGGGGTTTTAGAAATCATTGGGTGTTGTTTCATTTTCACACAGTACCCTTTTTCCCTTTCCTTCCTCAGCCCCTTCACAAATTTCAAAGATCAAGGTAATGAGACAGAATGATGTTTTTATTGTTTTCAAAATGATCGGCTGAAAGGATTGTAATATTATATTTAGAGCAAATCAATTAATTAAAAAATTAACAGTGCATACCATTAACTAAATTTTTTTCTCTTTAATAATTAATAATTAAAATATCAGTGAGTCCAATAATGGATTGATTTTAGACCTAGCTCATCAAGTGCTTTGGTGAATATTTTTCCCCAGGGAAGGGATAAAGCAAGTAGCAATTTAAATATTGTGTAGTCCTTTTGGTAATTTTAAAGCCATACTTGTTTTCAATGAAAACAACTTGATCAAAGAATCTTCAAATAAGTGGTATGGGTGGCTTACATTTTTAGAGACTTTTAGACACAATCCAGATACTGTCAGTATAACATAGACAATTTTTATTGCTATTTAAATGACCAGAAACCTTTACTATTTATCACCTAAATCAAGAACTTTGGTGAAAGAGGAGTTCCTGTCATGGCTCAGTGTTTAACAAATCTGACTAGGAACCGTGAGGTTTCGGGTTCGATCCCTGGTCTTGCTCAGTGGGTTAAGGATCCTGCGTTGCCATGAGCTGTGGTGTAGGTTGCAGACATGCCTCGGATCCTGAATTGTTGTGGCTCTGGCATAGGCTGGAGGCTACAGCTCCAATTGGACCCCTAGCCTGGGAACCTCCATATGCTGCAGGAGTGGCCCAAGAAATAAAAAAAAAACCCAAACAAACCAAAAAAAACTTTGTTGAAAGAAATTGATGAATTAATGTGTGTGTGTTTATAATGTGTACACTGCTTTGGATATCACCTTTTTGAGAAACTAGTTACTTTGGTCTCAAGAACTTTAAGAAATCTTTGTGACTGAACAAACTAGTTATCAATGTTAAGTACTTATTTTGTATCTCAGTAGTTCCACCTCGGATTGGCTTTGAAACAACACTTTGGAGCTTGTCATAACTTGGGCTCATGGGTGGGGGTGGGCCAGAGAGATAGTCAAGAATGAGGTCAGTGATTTGGCGAGAGCTCCACAGCAACTGGAATTGTTTAAAGCTCTAGCAGTGGCAATTGGCACTAAGGCCCTAGCTGTCACAGAAAGCAGGTAGATGCCATGAGGGAGGTCAGAATTCAATTAGAAGACTGATAAGAAAGAAATGGGTAGGGTGGGCCCTTGTCCTGGAGGAATGCAAGTTCTAGGCAGAGAGCCAAGGCAAGTTTGTTATGTTCGTGTAATATTTTTTCATTTACAGTGTGTATTCAAATGCTCTAATTCCATACATTCTCACAACAGCCCATTGAAATGGTATTATCATCTCTCCTTTTGCAGAGGAGTTGCCTGAGGCTCAGGGCAAACTCATGTGTTCTGTCCTATGTCATGCATCTAGTGAGAGTCAGAGCTGGGAATTTAGCCCTCTGTCCCTTGGTCTGGTGTTCTGCTGCCTCTCGAGAAGCATTTTTCCCTTTAATTTACATTTTACTTACATTTTCCATTATAATATGAACCACCCTTGTATATCTTGTGTATCACACTCATCTCACCCAGAGTTGTGACCTTAATAGAAACTGTGATTAGGAGTTCCCGTCGTGGCGCAGTGGTTAATGAATCCGACTAGGAACCATGAGGTTTCGGGTTCGATCCCTCCCCTTGCTCAGTGGGTTAACGATCCCGAGTTGCCGTGAGCTATGGTGTAGGTTGCAGACGCGGCTTGGATCCCGCGTTGCTGTGGCTCTGGTGTAGGCCGGTGGCTACAGCTCCGATTTGACCCCTAGCCTGGGAACCTCCATATGCCACGGGAGCGGCCCAAGAAATGGCAAAAAGACAAAAAAAAAAAAAAAGAAACTCTGATTAGATAGTTTCTTCCAACTTAACAGGCAGCTCCTTCTAAGTCTCATTTGCTGGTTCTAACTTCTCTCTTGACCTTCTAAATGTGGTACTCCTTAATTCTAACACCGGAACACTGTTTCTCTACTGTACATACTCTCAGAGTATTTTCACCCACTTCCATAGATTTAAATGCTATCACCTAGTGCACTGGTTCTGGTAGAGATAGATGCTGATACCCCAGGTACATTTGTGGTTTTCTTCTAGTCCAGCTTGTCCTTTCAAAAAGACTTCTCTGGAGTTCCCCTTGTGGCTCAGTGATAGTGAATCCGACTATCTGTGAGGACTTGGGTTCGATTCCTGGCCTGTTTCAGTGGGTTAAGGATCCGGTGTTGTGGTGTGTAGATGGCAAACACTGTTCAGATCCCACTTTGCTGTGGCTGTGGTGTAGGCCAGCAGCTGCAGCTTCAATTTGACCACTAGCCTGGGAAATTCCATATGCCACAAGTGAAACCTTAAAAAGTGAAAAACAAAATAAAACAAACAAAAAAAACAAAAAGACTTCTCTTCCCCCATTTTTTTCTGGCTAAGAAGCATGCTTTTTTGAGTAGCCTTCAGGAGGAGAGGATGAAATAAAGGACTCATGCAATAGGAGTTAGATTCAACCAGATAACTTCTTTATCCCGGGCAAGTATAAAACCCCATGATTTCTTTGAGAGCGTATTTGAATGATTACATTTCTGTTCATTAAATGTTTTTTAAAGCTTTATTATTTTGTAATCACTTGACTTTACACTTAAGATAGAATTTTTTTTTCTTTTTATCCATGCCCATAGCATGCAGAAGTTCTGGGGCCAGGGGTTGAACCTGAGCCACAGCATTGACAATGCTGGATCTTTAAACCACTGTGCCATCAGGGAACTCTTAAGGTAGAATTTTTAGAGGATAAAAAGCCAAAAATTCATAATAAATTTTTTAAAAAATGAAAAATGCAATATGACTGCATAAGCATTAAAGGAACTAAAAATTTCAGGCAAATAGAATTTAATATTTATTTGGGGGTTACACTGTGCTTTTATATACCTTATTTCTAATTTTTACAATAATCCTTCGAAGTAGTGATGATCATGTTTTTTGACAGAGATAGGGCAGATTTACATAGAGTTAAGTAATATATCTCAGATCATACAGTTGTTATTAAAGAGTAAAGTCAAACCCAAGTCAATTTGGCTTTGGAACTCAAGTTGTTTCCAATGCAGCAATGCTTTTCTGAAACTAGTCATAATTACAAAATTTTAATTTTGCTCTCCACCCAGCATACAAGTCCTTCAGCTCTCCACCCAGCATACAAGTCCTCTAGATAGCATCTTCAGCATTCAGGTTCTGCGATGATACAGCTAATACTGCAAAAGGATGTGCTAACAAGGTAATCCATTCCAAACTCCCTACAATTGTGATAGAAGATTTAATCCAGATTATTACCATTATCTAATTTGCAAAGACCTCAGAGAAATGTAACTTTAGTCTTCCATTTAAATGTCTTCTATGACTATTAAGATAACATTGGATAAAAATAGCTATCAAATTCTTTAGAATTCATTGCTAAACATTTTCAACAAGGTGTCTATATCTTTCAGTTTGTACTTAGGTGTAATTTTGTGGACTCTTTACTATTGTCAGCTCTCATTATCAGTGAATTATATGCCATATAGCTCATCTATTGTAACCTGGACATTTTGCCATTTATAGCAAATTTGTTTTTATATTTTGGAGGGATATTGGGGATGAAAGAAAAAGGAAAGAGAAAACAACACAAGAATTTTGGGGTGGAATTCTATATCTGTTTTATTATGCTATTTTTCAAAATATTGATTATGACTATATTCTCTTTGGATAAGTTTTATACAGCCCATGATTTTTTTTTTTTTGTCTTTTTGTCATTTCTTGGGCCGATCCCGCGGCATATGGAGGTTCCCAGGCTAGGGGTAGCTGCCAGCCTACACCAGAGCCACAGCAACGCAGGATCCGAGCCGCGTCTGCAACCTACACCACAGCTCACGGCAACACCCGGATGGTTAACCCACTGAGCAAGGGCAGGGACTGAACCCGCAACCTCATGGTTCCTAGTTGGATTCATTTCCGCTGTGCCACGATGGGAACTCCAACTGCAAAATTTTCTACTCTTCTTTTTTTTTACCTGCAATCAACAGTCTTAAGTTACTTCATTTTCTATGTTGCACAGATTTAGGGCTTTTTTTGTATGTTATCTGGAATTAACCTCATTACAACAAAGATGAAATGTCCCTTTAAGAAAAAATCTAAAAGGAAAGATTGAATTATTGTCTTGAACAGTCTGGCAATCTTGATGTATTTAGAGCTGTAAATAGAATGACTTTTTTTGTTGTTGTTAATTCAGTCACAAATTGCAAAGGGGATTAGAAAACCAGGAACAGTCATGTTTCTTGGGAGATGGAGGGTGCCAAGAGAGGGAATGATGGGACTATGGTTATCCTTACAAAAAGAAACGCAGCTTATTTGGTAAGATTTTATAAGGTTTGCCATAAAAGTTCATTTGAAAATTGTTCCACCTAAGACATTATGTTAAAATTTCTTCCAGAAATACAAATTGGTCAACCAGTTTTTACCTCATAATATCAGTTTAGCTCTGGAGTTGTGCTTAACACAGCACTAAGTGGCTGAGGGAGTGATACAGTAGACCAAAACTGTACTTGACGGAAGTACTATGAAGCTCAGGAGTACTGTGAAGGCCACTGATTTTGCAACAATTTCTTTCTTTTCTGATCTAAAACAAAAAGTGATTTTTGCGTGCCAGGGGATCTAATCTATTAATGGCATTCATCCTTCACTAGTCATCATTTTCCTTGGATTGTGCCATCCTGTATAATCTGAGCACTAAGAACATCAGAAACTGACTTTGGGGATGTGGTGGGAGATGTGTCCCTGAAAACACAGAGAGCACTTTGTCCCCAACGTGGGGTCACTAGGGAGGGAGAGGATGTTCTGTACTCTGATCAGACAAACACATTACAAAATTTCCACCTCAGGCTTTCTCATGGAACAACTAAAAAATTGTATATACTTTTTAATTTGTTCTTTTTACTGAAACAATGGACTTTATGATTCTCTCCAACACATTAAATTTTTTTTTTTCTTTTTAGGGCTGCACCTGAGGCACATGGAGGTTTCCATGCTAGGGGTCGAATTGGAGCAACAGCTGCCGGCCTACGCCACAGCTGCAGCAACATCAGATCTGAGCTGCATCTGCAACCTATACCACAGCTCATGGTAATGCCAGATCCTTAACCTACTGAGCAAGGCCAGGGATTGAACCCGAAACCTCATGATTCCTGGTTGGATTTGTTTCCGTTGTACCACAATGGGAACTCCCTCTCCAACATATATTTATGGTACATTTATTTCGAAACTTGCAGCTTAGCTCCTGCAGAGCAACATTGAGGGTGATTTGGCCTCTTCCTCCAGAAAAGCTGATGTCCTCCTAACCTCATCTTCTACTGCTCTTACTCTTTATCACTTTGCTTCTGCCATTCTGGCTTCCTTGTTCTTCCTCAAACATGCCAAGCACTCACTTGCTTCAGCACTTTTCCACTTACTCTTTCTTTCACATGAACAACTCTTGTTCCAGATATTTCACTTTATTGACTCTCTGATTAAAGGTTATTTTCACAAGGGAGGCCTTTCCTAACCTAGGAAATAAAGAGTAAACACACACACCATACACTCACACATTTATACTCTTTTATTTTTCCCTTATCCTGTTTTGTTTTTCTTCATATCCATTTTCTTATCACATCACACATAGGTACTATTATTTATGTCTTTATTAGGTGTCTTCCCTCACTATCATTTAAGCTCCATGAAAGGAGAAAATTAGTCTCTTTTGTTCCTGCTATGTCTCTAGTGCCAAGAACAGTATCTGACAACTCATAAATATTCAGTGAATAAATGTGGAAAGAATGAATGAGTGAAGTGGTCAAATAGGTTGCTCTATTATTCACATCCAGAAGGTGGGTCTAACTCAGTGTTTTTTTGCTTGTATATTCTGAAGATGATGCATCAGATTCTAAACTACCTCAGAAATCTTCAAGGTCAGCAGTTTTATTCTATGACCAGCAAAAGATTTTGGGCACAAGGGAGGGTAAATGATCAGGTTTTCATTTCTCCCTCAGCTCTTTTCCAGTCTCCTTCGACCACAACTTTACTTTTAGCTAATTTTATATAGTGGATGCCAACAATGATTTCTTGTACAGATAGGATTTCTCAAGCCAAAATACAATAAACAAACAAAAAGCTGAAAATAGAAAAAAGAATACCACTATTGAGGGAATTAGGATGAGGGCTATTAATCCTTTGCTTTTACACTTCTATCAGCGTTTCTCAGGGACTCTGAAGAAGAGTCTCAACTAGGTGAGTGAGTCAGTGCTAGAGTCCTGTGGAGGCTCAAATTAGCCCAAGACTGAACCTGGAGAGGGCCTGGAAACAAAGCTGGAGTATAATGTTTTAACTATTTTAAAAAACAACCTTTAAAGGTGATATGATAGGAAATCTTCATTCTAATCACTTTATATTTCAATGTTAGAGAAATCTTTACACAAGTCTTTGTTAACATGTGCAAGATTTTACCTGAAAAAAAAAAATCTTTGAGAGATCAAATTTGCATCATTAGCATGGAAGTTATTAGAAAAACAACAGCGCAAAAGACTTAAACAATAAAAAATTGTTTGGATTCTTACCAGTTGTCCACTGTTGACTGCTGAAATGAACAGCTGTGAGTTCTGTGCTCCCAGTTTTCACATGGCCCACATGTTCCTTGGAGGAATTCTACAGTTGTCATTTAAACAAACATATCTTTGTTACGTTGGGAGAGGCGTCTAATTTCATTCTGTTGGTGTGATGTGATCTGGGTCTGCACCAGGCAATTGGAAGCATTTAGTACAGTTCAGAACACTGTAGGGACTAAGGTTCTCCCTGTCCTTGGCATGAAGTGTTAGTACCTGACTGAGAGGAATGGATGCCCCAGGCACCTATTTGGCAACACTCTGTGCCTAGGATAGCACTCAGTGCAATGGGGGGATTTTAAAGAAATATGAGATCATCTCCATTATCCTGTTCCTGCTGTCTTCATGGCAGAGTTAGACTTTCTAGTGGAGAAGAAACCTACTCTTTTGTTTTTTATTACTTTGCTAACACTGGCTCCTAAACTCCAACTTTGTCTCAGCAGTTCCTTTGCTCTTTAGGAGCTGCCCTGCTCCTAACGGCAGGATCTCCTCACTTTGGTATATATATATTTTTTTGTTGTTTTGCCATTTCTTGGGCCACTCTTGCAGCATATGGAGGTTCCCAGGCTAGGGGTCGAATCGGAGCTGTAGCCACCGGCCTACACCAGAGCCACAGCAACGCAGGATCCGAGCCGAGTCTGCAATCTACACCACAGCTCACAGCAACGCTGAGGATCCTTAACCCACTGAGCAAGGGGAGGGATCGAACCCGCAACCTCATGGTTCCTAGTCGGATTCGTTAACCACTGCGCCACGACGGGAACTCCACTTTGGTATATTTTGTACACAACACATCAGTCTTTCTAAGATGGGAGTAGATTTGAAGTAGATTGTATTTGAGATCAAAAGACCTGAGGCTGTATGTCTTGTTTAAAGTTTATTTTCTACTGACAAATTATAAGACCACCTCCACCACAGAACTGTGGTGGAGATCAAATGAGATCATGTATGTAAAAGCAATTTTTAAAGTGTAAAGATCAATAGAAAAGTAAAATATTATTGGTATTAAGCTCATTTATTATGTACCCCCTCGATAATGAAAACCTTCCAAAGTTAATTATTGCCTATGGAATTAAGTCCACATGCATTAGCCTGTTTTAAGAGGCCCTCTCCATTATGGCCTATTTTTCATATCCTATATAGAGAACCCGTTCTTCAGGCAATGCAAAATTTTCTGTTTCTAGAACACAAGGCTTACTTTCCCACATCCGTTTTTTTGGAATGTTTTTCAACTTATTTTAGCCAATCAAAAGCCTACTCTCTTTTTTCTCATTTTAAGAAGTTTTTTATGTTTTCTTCTAAGAGATGTGTATAGTTTTAGGGTCTTATATTTAGGTCTTTGAACCATTTTACTTTGTATATGGTGTAATAAATGTCAACTCTATTCTTTTGGATGTAGATATACAATTTTCCCAGTAGCTTTTTTTTTTTTTTTTTTGTCGTTTTGCCATTTCTTGGGCCACTCTTGCGGCATATGGAGGTTCCCAGGCTAGGGGTCGAATCGGAGCTGTAGCTGCCGGCCTACACCAGAGCCACAGCGACTTGGGATCTGAGCCGCCTCTGTGACCTATGCCACAGCTCCCGGCAACGCTGGATCCCCAACCCACTGAGCAAGGCCAGCGATCGAACCCGCAATCTCATGGTTTCTAGTCGGATTCGTTAACCACTGTGCCACGATGGGAACTCCCCCCAGTAGCATTTATTGAAAAGACTGTTCTTTCTCCTGCCCCATTTTTTAACAAGCAAATATGTGTATTTATTTATATACCCCTCTCTCCTAAATGGTAGCATACTATTGCATATCTTCACCTAGATTTTTTCATTTAACAAGATATTCTGGAGAACATGTACTTCAGACCCTCCCCCTCATCTCCTTTCTTTTAACTGGTGATGTAATATTCCATTTTGTGGATGGGCCATGTTTTATTCAACAGGTTTCCTATAGATGAAAATTTAGGTGTTTTTTTTTTTTCTAGTTTTTGATTTACATAGGGCTGCAGTGAGTAGACTTGTGCTTATGTCTTTTCATTTTTTGATACTGTATCTTGGGTACATTGCTGAGTCCAGTCAAGATAAGATAAAATATATGTCCAATCTTGTTAAATATTGCCAAGTTCTTTGCCATAGGCTTTGTACCATCTTACATTCTCAGTAGCAATGTTTATAATGTTTGTCAGAGTCTGTTTCTCTGTGGTGTTTCCAGTGGTGTATATTGTGTCACCTTTTTGGAATTTTGTGACTCTGATAGATAGGAAGTGGAATGGTACCTACTAATTTTTTAGTAGGCTAAACTCAAGTACAATTTCTTACTAGTTTGCATCAGGCATGTGTAACTTGTTATAGCCAATTATATTGTGGATATAAGGGTACATACAAGATCTCCCCTAAAAACAAGAAGCTTTTTGAGTGAAAGTGCTAGGTCCAACTGATGTTTTTAAAAAGTGTTTCAAGGGCTTTTAATATCATTAGCATTCATTGTATGTTTGTTGATGGAGAGGATAAATGAATAAACTCAGAGTTAGGAATTTGTTTTTATATACCTTTTTTAGAATCTATGATTATGTTTGTGATCCTCTCCAGTGGGCATGTTTATCTATTTGGTGGAACCCCTGGGAAAATTCAGGTAAATTTTGTAGGAATTTTTCTCCCTTGTTTGAGGAAAGATGTCACAGAAATGTAAACTTTCTTCCCCCTGAAGGATTCCATTGATTTCTGCACAAAACCTCCCCTAGAGAATGTAGTCATTTGGAAAATGTGTTTTATTTTCTATTTACATTGCAATTTATGAAGTTCTTTTTATCTCTGTTATTTGTTTTCAGTCTCACAACAGTGGTGAGAGACATGTGTTATCATTCTGCTTATAGATGAGAAATTTGTGACTCAGAAAAGTTTAGTAACTCAATCAAAGTTACAGAGACAACAGAAGCAGAGCCAGGCCTCAAAGCCAGGTCTTCTGATACCAAAGCCAAGATTCTTTCTTTTATACCACAGCTGCCATCTGGAACCTGGTAAGAGTTTTATATTTTTTTTTGTTTGTTTGTTTCTCTTTAGGTGGGAACAGCTTTGAAAATATATTTAAAAAATAAAGTAACTTAGGTCATTTTTTTTCTTTTCAATATATTATAACATGATATATCTTCTATATGTAATATGATAAAGGAAGAAGGGACATATAAGGCTGTACGTGTATACCTCTCCTAAGATGCTCTAGTCTTAGAATTGTGTAGTCAAAGCTCAGGGAATGCATTCATTGTTGGGTGTCATGCCACTAATGTAGTCACAGAAAAAATACTGTGAAAAAAAGCCACCTGTCTTTAAAATACTTTTGAAATTCATAATGGTAGCTTCTGGTTCACAATATCAAGGTGAGTACGCTTACTTATTCCTCTCTTACAGAACCAATTTAAATAATATTTGAAGAAAAAAAAGATATTTAGCCCACAGAAATAGAATTATAGTGATCGTGAGTAGATGAGGAAAGGATAAACATGCTTTATTAAGTTTATAGCGGAGCAGAGAGGAGGAAGAGGAGAAAACAACACTTCAATATAAGAGAAAAGGACTGTTAAGGATAGAAGTCACTAAGTTGCCCTGAAGGACCCTGGCGAAGCTTTGTACTCAGGACCATAAGCAGTTCAAGATGTCTAATTGCCAACTAGTAGGTGTTCTAGAAAGACAAAGCACTCATGGTAGAGGGATAGAATGGTTAAAGAAATAACATCTCCAGAGCTAAAGGGAGACTTTTTAATTCAAAGGGTCTGTAAGAGCAAAGTCAGATACATTTTTAAAAGGCCTGTATTTAGAGATATCGTTGTGCAGTCTCAGAACACTAAAAACTTAAAATGGGAATTTGTATCTATGAACCTTTACTTGAGGATGTACTCCAGTAAAAAGAGGGTGAAAACCGAGAAAGTGAAAGATGTGGGATTGTTTAATAATTTAACCTTACCCCACAAGAGGTCTGGCCTTTGCTGTCGGCTTTGGGAGCTATCTCTAAATTCCTGGAATGTCATGCTTGATTGAGTGTTTTTGTTTTCCTGGGAGCTTTGGGGCAGCCAAATAACATTGTGATTCAAAGTGGGGGCTTGAGCCATATCTTGAGGGCTTGGAGACTGAAAATTAAAGTTGGCCCTTGGGGCAGACAACCATGCCTTTGTAATGGAGTCTCAGTAAAAACTAAACACTGAGACTCCATTGAGCTTCCTTGATTGACAAACATATGTGCTTATTGTCACAAATCAGTACTGAAGAAGTAATGGGTCTTAACTTTAGGGAAAGGACAATGGAAGATCTGCGCTTGTATTTCCCCAGACTCCACCCTATGTACTTCTTCCCCTGGTTGACTATTCTTTCTCTGCAGTAACTCTTAACTATAAATCTAATATCTTTCAGTGACTTCTGTGAGTCCTTCTAATGAATTAACAAAACTGAGTATGATTTGGAGAACTTCTTAAACTTGCAAGCTATGTCTCATGTGAGTGTGGTCTTGTGTGTGTTGTGTTTCCTTTAACCTTGCAGTTGGTCTACCTCTTCTCAGGAATATACAACAGAACTTGTTTAGGAGAATAAGGAAAATAGCATCCAAGGATGAAAGTTATGTAGTTGGCCAGGGAAAGAAATTGGTGTATTTTAGGACATAGTTTGGTAGGTCTACAAAAAAAAAAAAAGTTTTCAAGGAAAAGAAAAGGATCACTTTCAGATAATAGCTGTGCTGTTAATGAGAAATTGCAATATATTAGGATATGGTGGGAAAAGCCTATGAATCTTAAGGTAAAAAAGAATACCCAGAAACTCTAGATAGATCAAAACACTTTATCAGAACATCATGTTCCAAATGTGAAACAGTTTAACACATGATCGTTTTTCAGCAGTTGATAAAATGTAAGCCAGGAGACTCTAACCTTGGCACTAATGTATTTTCCTTTGAGTGGCACAGGATTGTGACAAAAACATAGGCAAGTGGGAGTCCCACTTGTGGTGCAGTGGAAACGAATCCGACTAGGAACCATGAGGTTGTGGGTTCAATCCCTGGCCTCGTTCAGTGGGTTAAGGATCTGGTGTTGCCATGAGCTGTGGTGTAGGCTGTAGACCCAGTTTGGATCTGGCATTGCAGTGGCTGTGGTATAGACTGGCAGCAGCAGCTCTGATTAAACCCCTAGCCTGGGAATTTCCATAGGCACATGTGTGGCCCTAAAAAAAGCAAAGAAAACAACAACAACCAAAACCCCAAAATAATAAAAACCAGATGTAGGAGTTCCCATCGTGACTCAGTGATTAACGAATCCGACTAGGAACCATGAGGTTGCGGGTTTGATCCCTGGCCTTGCTCAGTGGGTTGGGGATCCAGCATTGCTGTGAGCTGTGGTGTAGGTTGCAGACGCAGCTCGGATCCTGCGGTGCTGTGGCTCTGGCGTATGCTGACGGCTACAGCTCTAATTCGACCCCTAGCCTGGGAACCTCCATATGCCGCGGGAGCGGCCCTAGAAATGGCAAAAAGACAAAATAAATAGCGGCCCTAGAAATGGCAAAAAGACAAAATAAATAAATAAATAAATAAAAACCAGATGTAAACACTCTAGACTTCGATGACGTTAAAGTAAAGCTCTAGCTGACAGTTGTTGAGAGATGAAAGGTAGACAGGAGGGGTAAGCAATGGTAAGGGTACAAACACCCTCAATTTACACAGTTAGGAGTCTGTTGAAAATTGATGAAAGAATTAAATAGTGATGACAAAAATGATACTGCTGAGCATTGGAAAAAACGATACTTTCTCTGGGAAAAAACCCTCAACTTAATCACTCACACTATATACAAAAATACCAATTTTATGTAAATTGTTGGTCCTTTAACTATGAAAGGCAAAATAATAAAGCTTTAGAAGATAATATGGAAGAATATCCAGAATATATGAAGAAGTTGTACAACTCAATGAGAAAGTACAGTTCAATAGAATAATGAGTAAATAGATTCAATAACTACTTCAAAACAAGGAATATCTAACTGGTCAATAAACGTATGATAGAATACCCAATTTAATAAATTGTCAAAAAATGCAAATTAAAAGTGCAAAGAGATGCTCCTGTATGTCCATTAGAATTGCTGAAATTAAAAATACAAAATAGTGGAGTTCCTGTTATGGCTCAGTGGTTAATGAAACCGATTAGTATCCTTGAGGACACAGGTTTGATCCCTGGCCTTGCTCAGTGGGTTAAGGATTCGGCATTGCTGTGAGCTGTGGTGCAGGTCACAGACACAGCCCCAATCTGGCATTGCTGTGGCTGTGGTGTAGGCTGGCAGTGTAGCTCCAATTCAACCCCTAGCCTGGGTACCTCCATATGCCGTGGGTACCTCCATATGCCGTAGGGGTGGCCCCTAGAAAAGACAAAAAGACACATATACACACACACACACACACACACACACGCATACACACACACAAAGCAAAGATTGCCAGGGAAGTAGACCACCTGAAACTCTCATACAGCTGCTGATAGTAATGGAAACTAATTTAACCAATTTGGAAAGCATTTTGATTTCTTTTGCTAAAACTAAAAATACTATATGTACCTTGTGATTTAGCAGTTCCTCTCTTAGGTATCTATCCAACAGAGGTTGTCAAATTTGTTAGCATACAATTGTTGATATTATTCTCTCATGGTTTTTTGTATTTTTGTAGTATCAGTTGTGACTTCTCCTTTTTCATTTCTGATTTCGTTTATTTGGGATTTTTCTCTCCTCTTCTTGGTGAGTCTAACCAGAGGTTTGTCAGTAACAAATGCATTGATTTCTTAATTATTTATCTGCATTTGCCTTTTTTTGGATTAGTTTTTATTAAAAAGTAGAGTTAGCTTGAAAAATGTAAAATTTTTTTCCAAAAGTGCCTTATTAACAAAAATACCTTTAAAAAGTGGTATAAAATAGACAAATATTCTTCCAATATTAAAAGAAAAGAAATTGAAAGTTGAGGTTCTACTCTATTAAATTAACTTCTAGGCAGTGCCCATTGTGGTGCAGCGGTAATGAATCCAACTAGGAACCATGAAGTTGTAGGTTCAATCCCTGGCCTCACTCAGTGGGTTAAGGATCTGGTGTTGCCATGAGCTGTGGTGTAGGTCTCAGGTGTGGCTCGGATCCAGTGTTGCTGTGGCTGTGGTGTCGGTTGGCAGCTGTTGCTCTGATTTGACCCTTAGCCTGGGAACCTCCAAATGCCGTGGGGGCATCCCTAAAAAGCAAAAACAAACAAACCAAAAAAAAAAAAACAAACCCTTCAAGACCCTTGGACAGTAAGTGATACTGTAACATATATGATTAAATTATCAATGTTTATAATGGGGAAAAAAATCTTTGCTCCAACTCAGTAGCTCTTTTTGACTTGTTAGCTAATGTAGATTGATTGTTCTGAGTAATTTGTTGTCTCAAGGCAGTTAAAACAGAACATCATTTATTTTTGTAAGTTTTCTTTTTTTTGCATTTTATTATGTGTTTTAAACTTACTTTTTGGGGAAGCATGTTGAGACATCTGGATTCCATTTCCTTTAGATTTTTGAAATATTTCAATCTCATTTCAATTGTAAACTATCCATCTGATCATAATGTGTCAATACTTTTGAGTATTTGCAGTAAAAAGAATAAGGACACACACTGCATTCATTTATGACATGGATGAGAGCCATCCAAATGTCCACTGTAAGTTCTGGCAGGTCACCTTGCCTCTGGTTTTGTGCTGTATTTCAGCTTGGGCAGCTCACCTCTGTCCTTGTTTAAAATTTCAATCCACATTTCCGAAGAATGGTCCACCTATGCTAAAAAAGCACTGAGTAGTACTTTCTCTAAGAAGGCTGTACTTCAGGTATGGGATTTAGAAAATAACTAGTTCTAGGCATAAAGGTCAACCAGTCTGTTTTTAAAACAGGGTTGACAAATAACTAGCTGCAGGCACTAAGTTCAACCTACAAGTGTGTACTCTAAAATCAGTTCTGAGTCATCTGCTCTGTGTGTTTGGCACCCCTGTTTACAGCACATCTTGAGCCTTCTCATGTAGCAATGATGTTGGTAAATAGCTTACCCTTTCTGACAGCATGGATGGGAAAAGGACAAACTGATCTTGGTTGGTAAAATGTGTACCTTATATGTGGTAAAGGGATATTTTGGAAAACCTTAATTATTTAAAATGCTTCTGTATGTGTGCATGCACACACTCACTTTATGTGCTGTGTAATGATTCATGTTCTGAGAGATTGTTTTTTTCTTTTAGAGAGCTGGCAGCCAGCCTACCCTCTTAGAAATTGGAAATTTCTTGAGCTAATTTGGACATGAAGGCTATGTTTTTACACCACAAAGCTGTAACTCTTTGTCCAGATAGCACTGCCAATTATCTGTGATATTTCTATTCAGTGTAGACTTTAAAAAAAGCTAGATATTTTTATTAGCCTGTTTTATGTATAAGCTTTTAGGATAATTATATATTAATATCACTTCTAAAGCAGAAAGGAGTTATTTAAAGGGATGACCTGATTGTCTAGATAAAATAATATAGCCACAATCCATTTTCTGAAAATTTAGCCTCAGGTTTGAGTACAGGCTGGAAGGTGAAAAGCAGGATTAAATTCCAAACTCTAGGTCAATAGTATTTAGGCTAAATAATTTACTCATTCTATATCTTTGCTTTCCAGTCTGTTAAACAAGAATCAAAGCATTTACTTATCTCCTTACAGGATAATAAAGAATTGGTAAACAAAAATGCATTTGTTCTGTTTGAAGGTCTAAGGCACACACCATATTTCAATGTGCTCCTTCCTTCTGGCTCAGGTAGACTCCCTTGTGGTCATCACATTTCTAACTGGCAAGAAAAAGGCTTATTGGTGTGATGAGAATCCAGAGAGAATGTGCATGTACAGCTTAGTTAACCAGGAAACAGGCAAAATTAAGACAGATTTGTGAAAATTCTATTTTGTGTTTTCTGAACTAAGGAAAGGCAGAATTTTCTCAGAGGGCACAAACCTGCAGGAACAAGGCTAGAATAAACTCTTCGGAAAATCACAAATAGAGAAGGTGGAGAAATGGTAGCATTTACGCTTCCGAGGAACTTTTATAAGACATAAAAACATGCAAAAAAATATGGTTCGCAGATAGAGGCAGGAGGATTGGTTTTATCAGTTGTTAGAGGTTCTTTTATTTCATAGCATGTTTGAGTTATTAGTTCTGCCACCAGTTAACTTAGCGTGTCAATCTATGTACCAAGCTGTGAACTACGTATTGGGAACTTAGAAATGAGTAAGAAACATTTTTTGCACTTAAAGTCTTCTTAATCTCCCTGGGAGAGAAATACATACAAATAATTACAATACTCTGTGGTACATGCTAGTGTAGTAGCAAAAATATGTGCTATGACTACAGATTTTTTTCTGGAGTGTTTGGGACTAAAGAGGTAATATCTGAGGTGGTTGGCACTTGACCTTGAAGAATAACTGGCAGTTAGGAAGGGAAGATCATTTTAGGCAGAAGGCAGAGCATGAGTGGAGGCCTGTAGAAGGGATGTCATTGAAATAGGGGGATATTTTAGAGAGGAGGAAGTTAAGTGTTTAAGGATCATACAGTCCCAGGTGGGTAACCCTGCTAGGCGGCCATTCACTGGCTGTGTGATTTCAGGCACATTACTTAGCCTTTCTGACCCTCAGTTTCTATGTCTATAGCATCAGGACATTATTATCTATCCTGCAGGGTTGTTGTGAGAATTAAGTGAAACAATAATGTAAAGGACCTGGAACAGTGCAAGGACAAAGCAAATAAATGTTCAGTACATGTTATTTCATCATCTTAAATGGGCTGCAGCTGCTACTCTGAAACTGCAAATTGTTCAGAATGTGGTGGGCTTTTCTTGGGAGGGGTTTCTTAGCATAACGCATCCATGTAATATCTATTTTCAGGGTTGTTTTGAAGATTGGAGGTAATATTAAATCCAGGCCCAATAATGGTGCTCAATAAACGTGGTTAATATCATTAAAATTATAATAACATTTCTCTCTCAAAGGCCAAAATATATGTATGTTTCTACACTCACACTGAATAAATTGTGAATTTTTGCACAGAATTGTGAATTTTTGTGGTTTAGCACCTTCTGCTCAACCAGAGGCAGAAAATTACTTTTGAAAGTGTATTATTTTCCCCCATATGTAAAATGTCATATTAATGATTATGTTTTATGTGTGAGCTGGTATAGTCATCAAACCATGTTTTGTTTTTCTGTTTTGGGTCCTTATGCTCAGCACACTACCAGGCACTCAGTAAATGCATAAAGAAACACCTAGTACATGAATTATGGAGTAACTCTCTAGCAAGTTCTCTCTCAAACATGAATTTTTTTTAATGGAATAAAATAATTTTAGGTTTTGAAATTGCCTTTTGAAAACAAAGTTCCTGAATCATTTGAACCATTGTACACATGCAAATGCATATAGTATCAGCTTGTGGAGATCACGTTGCTCTAGAGTCTTTGTTTGCCTGGAGGTTGCATTGGTTCAACATGCAATTATAATTGTAAACACTGATTACATCCATGACTGTTATTATGGCACTTCTAATTAGTATTATTGTAGAGGTCAACCTAATGTTATATCAATAAACCAGGACTAGAGTATCTTATGTGTTCATACTTCTTCCTAGTACTATAGATATCAGAAATGGTAGAAAATCCAGCACTTTTAATTTCTCAGGGAATCCTCCTTACCTTTTACTCTACTCAATTGCGTAATGCTTCTGAGATGTTACATTTCCACTGTTCTTTACAGTTTTTTCCTTATTAGCCCAATTTAATTTTTAATTTATTTTTAAAATGTTTATTGAAATGTTCTTCCCAGTTTTAATTATGAGCACTGATAATAATGGAAATGGTTACATGTAGGCTGGCTCAAGCTTGTGAAAATGACACTCTCTGACTTAAAAATTCTGGAATCCAGAGGGAAAAATTAGCATGGATGCACTTGAATTTCCTTATCACATTAAGCAGCTCTAGCCTCACAGTACCAATTATCTCTCCCACCAGCATCTAAGCAGAACTGGACCAAAGTCATGTAGCCACACAGTTACTTCTTACTTCTGAAGAGCTGCAGAAAAGAGAATTCATAACTTGTCTTGAAAATGTGTCTGTTCTTCAAGAACATATTACTTGGTTCACATTCTGAAAAAATTGTATTGCAAATTTAGCCTAGGTCTTATTTGTTACTCAGTAGAAAAGGAAAGAATGTATTTAGCTAACACTCTTTGTTGTAATCAATTATTTGGCCTAGATTTGGAAACCATCAGCTTGTAGAGACTTTGAAAATCTATTCCTTCATAAATTTGGAAACTAGGGAAATCAGTTGGGAAATTATACTCTGGAGTTTTAAGAGGCTGTCTAGCTTGTTCCCAAATTTGTCCTTGCTGTAGTTGAGACATTTGATATTTTAGGTGCTGGCTTTAGTATTCAGAGCTATCACTAATCTGGGACCTATATTTTCAGTTCTTTTCAACCTTGTCATTTATTCACTGAGCTCTCTGTTCTGTTCCATTGATCTTTATGTCTGTTTTTGTACCAACACCACACTGCTCTGATTAGATTACTGAAGCTTTGTGGTATTGTCTGAAGTCTGGGAGAGTTATGCCTCCTGCCCCCAACCCCCCCTTTTTTTTCCTGAGGATTGCTTTGGCCATTCTGGGTCTTTTATGGCTTCATATAAATTTTTGGATTATTTGCTCCAGTTCTGTGAAAAATGTCATGGGTATTTTTATAGGGATCACATTAAATCTGTAGATTGCTTTGGGCGGTATGGCCATTTTAACAGTTATGCCAGTCCGGGAGCATAGGATATGGATATTTTTCCATTTCTTTGAATCATCTATTAATTTCCTTTATTAATGTTTATAGTTCTCAGCATGTAAGTCTTTCACCTCCTTTGTCAGATTTATTCTTGGGTATTTTTTTTTTTTTTGGTGTGATTTAAAAATTTTTTTTTTTTTTAGGGCCACACCCGTGGCATATGGAGGTTCCCAGGCTTGGGGTCTAACTGGAGCTGATGCTGCTAGCCTACGCCAGAGCCACAGCAACACAGGATCTGAGCCGCGTCTGCAACCTACACCACAGCTCACGTCAACTCGGGATCCTTAACCCACTGAGCGAGCCAGGGATCGAACCTGCAACCTCGTGGTTCCTAGTCAGATTTGTTTCTGCTGCACCACGAGGGGAGCTCCAAGGTATTGTTTTTTTACATTCCTTTTCTGATATTTCATTGTTAGTATACAGAAATGCAACCATTTTCTGAATGTAAATCTTGTATCCTGTTGCTTTGCTGCATTTGTTTAGACTGAGTAGTTTTTGTGTGGAGTCCTTAGGGTTTTCTATATATATTATCATGTAATTTGGATATGGTGACAATTTTACATCTTCTCTTCCAATCTGGGTACATTTATTTCTTTTACTTTTTTTTTCTTTCTTTTTTTGGGGGGGAGGCTACACCTGCGGCATATGGTTTCCAGGCTAGGGGTCTAATTGGAGCTCAGCTGCTGGCCTACACCACAGCCACAGCAAAGCCAGATCTGAGCCGTGTCTTTGACTTACACCACAGCTCACAGCAATGTCAAATCCTTAACCCGCTGAGTGAGGCCAGGGATCCAACCTGCAACCTCATGGTTCCTAGTCAGATTTGTTTCCACTGTGCCACAGTGGGAACTCCTATTTCTTTTTCTTGTCTGATTGCTGTAGCCAGGGCTTCCAATACTATGTTAAATAAAATTGGTGAGAGTGGGCAACCTTGTCTTGTTCCAGATTTTAGTGGGAAGGCTTTCAGCTTTTCTCTGTTGAGTATTATATTAGCTGTGGGCTTGTCATAAATGGCTTTTATTATGTTGAAATAAGCTCTCTCTATACCCATTTTGGTAAGAGTTTTTTCATGAATGGATGTTGAATATTATTAAACACTTTGTCTACATATATTGAGATGATTATGTCTTTTTTGACTTTTCTTTTGTGAATATAGTATTTTACCTTGATTTATTTGCATATGTCTTTGTTTTTCAAAAAACTTTTAAAATATATGTATTTTTTTTATTTCCCCAATACATTTTTTTTCTACTGTACAGCATGGTGACCCAGTTACACATACATGTATACATTCTTTTTTCTCACATTATCATGCTCCATCATAAGTGACTAGACATACTTCCCAGTGTGATTTGCATGTGGATTACCATCCTTATGAACTTGAGATGAATCCTACTTGGTCATGGTGTATGATTTTTT